>NW_019154149.1:4731129-4828698 GCF_002288905.1 Enhydra lutris kenyoni | reverse complement strand
CTGCTTCAAGATCATGTCCCTTGTTCCTTCCCAGCATGTTCCATGTGACCCTGTGCACGCACGTGCTCTCTCCACACACTCCTCTATGCATATGTATGATACATACAGGCACAGTACAGGTACTCAATAAATATTTGTGGAATGAACAGAAAATTAGTATATTCTTAATGAAGGCTTCTCACTTGAACTGATGAGTTCCATTAAACAGTCTGTACTCTGATCTCAGGAGGGAGGAAAGAAAGAAATGTAAGCAGCTCCCACTTCCAGTCCAGCATTCACCAACTTGATCACTGTCATCGTGGCCATCATTTTCTCCTTACTGCACTCTCCTTCCCATGCAACCTTGACTCCAAAGAGATGAAAGCACCTAATTACCCTTACAACCATTCCATCTTATAATTAATCAAAACCAGCTGGGAAAGCAAGTGGAAAATTCCAATTTTTTCAGTCAAATTCCTTTCCTAAAATTGTCTGTGGAACAACTTCATAAGAGGACCTATCATAATGAAGATGCAGATCCCTGACTCTAGAGATCCAAGCTGCCTGATGGAGGGGCTGATGGCCATGGACACTTAGAGATGAGCCCCTGGAAATGCTCAAAATTATGAGGAAGAGTAAATAAATATACAAGAGCCCATAGCTGATTCAATTCTGATGTTCATCATCCAACACATATATCAAATAATAAGCAGTCAAAGACATCTTTACCTTTGCAAAATAATTGTATATTTCTTGGATAATGTAAATATAGCACGAAATGGAAACCAGAGGAGCACTTAATGAGTCACTGAAAAGCACATACCCTTTTTCTAACATGAATTCTCAGAATTGATTCTCACAAAATCATTTCAAAGCAAACAGCCAATAGGAACAGAAATATTTACTAAAGTTTTTTTTTTTAATAATAGCAAACATAGAGGAACAATTCAAATGCCCAACAATGGGGAAATTTTTAAAGGGTAAATTATGTTACCTCTCTAGGTCTCAGTTTCCTTATTGATAAATTGGAAACAATATTTTCTTAATTGTTTTGGGGCTTAAGTTAATTAATATAGGTAAAGTATATGCACCCTAAATTGGGTTCCATGAGATTCCCCTTATTAATAAATCCCCTTCCCACTTTGGTTCTTTTGAATGTTTTCTGTATCTTGTTCCTTGCAATCAAGTGATCCCAATTCAAATGGGGAGGAGTAGAAGAGTGGGAGAGAGAAAGACACAGAGAAACACCGCCCTCTCCCTACTCTCTCTGCAGTGTATGGAAAAATACAATGAATGTTTAATTACAGGTGACATAATTTACCAGATATAACACCTATAAAAATTTCATTTTAATATTTTTTACACAGAGAGGCATGCTGAAAATGGGCCACCCACTGTTAAGCACCATATGCCCAAGATCTCCTTAAATACTTACTTCTTTCATCTTAAAGATGAGGAAACTGAGGCTCAGAAAAGTTACATAGGTTAGTTGAAAAGATAGAGAAGGCTTTACTCAGGGTTGCATTTTCCTGCATGAGTATATGAGTGAGTGTGTGTGCGTGTGTGAGAGAGAGAGAGAAAGAGAGACAAAACACAGAAGTGAACCACCAGAGAATAGGAGTTGGCTGAAGGATGACCTGTTCTGAAGTTAAATTTGCCTACAAAACTACTGTTTTTACCTAGTGGTTTTTTTGTTTGGTTTTGTTTTTCTAATTGCTTTTGCATTGTTTGTAGAAGTTACTCAAGTTCAGAGTAGTGGTCTTAAACCTTCATTTGTATCCCATGCAATCTGTCTTTATTAATACTTACACATGTGTTCCTTTGGGGGTTGGTTGTGTGAAGTACAGAGCTGCTGAGCCACCACACCTGGAAGGCTGAAGTCCTTACAAATCACTCTCTTCTCTCTGGCTCCCCCACTGATTAAAATCTAGTCCAGAATCACACACATCTGCCAGACCCCAGAATACTTAACCACAAAGGTGACCTCCCAGTAGACTTTACAGGGGCAATAATATCTGCTTTTAAATCTTACATTATTTACGCATTGTGCAGTTTATAAAGAAATTTCTGATCTGTGATCTTATTTAAGTGTGACCCAACTTGTCAAGAAACAATACTCCTATTTTAATGGGACGGACTTAAAGATACCTTAACGTAACACAGATATCCCAGACCTCACCAACCTGAAATGTTACTTTTATTTTTCCTGACCAAAGCATGGAGCTTAAGCCTCCACCAGCCTGCTTGCTGGAAATCCAACCCCTATTTCAAGAATGTTCCGTCTGTATATCTTGGGGTACTTTCCAAGGCCCCTCACAAGGCTTTCCGTTGCAGGCATCACATAGAGTCTGCTCAATAATTCTCTGCTTTATCTCTCCCAGGTGGTTCCCTCCAAGCCAGTGGGAAAAGACTTCACCATTATCACTGCCCATCTTGCAAGGTCCAAGGTCTACACCAAGGCTACTATATGTAGGCGCTTTTTCCAAATTCCCACTAGAGCACTGCTGTAAGAAAAACCTCCAAGAACTTCAGTTCAGGGTCTCAGCATGAGTTTTAAGGACTTGGGCTGGAATCTCACCCCTTGGCTTGCCTAGAAGTTTGTCGATTATCTCATAAAAATGCAATTCTATAGATTTCTGGTGCCCAAACTCTTTTAACCAGAGGAGCTCAAACCCATCCAAAGGGCCAGATGGCAAACTGTCTTTGAGTGGTCCTCTGGAAACAGATTCTGAGATGGAGAGTTGCTTACTGGAGGCTGCCTGGTGCAAGTTCTTGAAAGTGCAGTGTTGAACTTTACCTGAGTCCTGGCTTCCCAGGAGGCAATGGTAGTAATGAACCTGACCACTACAGCCACCACTGGTTTTTGCTCTGAAAATAGCTAACTGCAAAGGACCACCTCGGCCTGGCCGATTTGTATATAGGCATATAAAGCCACCTCTACACTTCCACTCAGCCTCTATATAAAGCAAGTGACTCCTTTGTCTCCTGCTTTTATAAAACTCCAGTCCTTTTGTTTCTTGTTAATGAATATTCTACCTATTGCAATAGCCAGAATAAAGGCATCTCCTTAACTGCCATGTATATTCTTTTCTTTTTGTGTGTCTGTGTGATTCCATTTACGTGAAATATCCGCAACAAGCAAATCCACAGAGACCTAAAGAAGAGTGAGTGGTTACCTGGGGCTGGGGAGGGGGCTGGAAAATGACTATAATGGGGCCAAGGATTCTTTCTGGAGTGATGGAATGTTCTGGAATTAGATGGCGGCGATGGCTGCACAACAAATGTACTTCATGGCACGGAGTTGCAAACCTTAAAACAGTTAAAATGGTTAAGGTTTAGGCTACGTGCATGTTGCCACAATAGAAAAAAAAGAAATCTGACCACAAGAAGACAAAGAGAATGGCTGGCACTTACAGCTGCTGAACTCGGGCGCTGTGCGTCAGGCTGGGGGCCATGGTCCGGAAGCCTGGGTTGTTCAGCAGGCTGGAGAACAAAGCCGCCAACACCACCCGTGGGACTCGCTCTAAGCTTCAGCTCCGCCATCCGGAAGTTCAACTTGCAGGTCCCATCGTGGGGCTCCTGCTCCGAAGCCTACGGGTTGTAGCGGCTCCGCGGCGCTCCTGCCCCTGAGAATTGGAGAGCACTAGGCCCACTCCGCGTGGGGCTTTGCCGTAGGACAGGTCTATGCAGTCTCCCGCTCAGAGTCCTGCCCCGCCCCCGCGCAGCTCCCGAGATTGCCGGAGGCCATGGCTGCTGCAGAAACAGATGGCCGGGGTCAGGTTCAGCTCGACGGTTGCCGGCAGAAGTGCACGGCAGCCTCCAAGCTTTCGACGTTTCCTTCGGTTCGGGGGCACAGCTTCGCGCTCGGCGGAAAGCGGAGTTGGCTCCGGGACTCTGCACGTCCTGCAGCGCCTCCTTGCCCGTGGCGGCTGCTTCAGACACTTCCGGAAGAGTCTGAGGGAGCGCGAGGCCCCGGCCTCACGCCGCTGTCAGCCCAGAGGGAGTCTCCAGGCGCTGGACCGCAGCTTCCCAACTCTCCAGGGCACCGATGGGAGTCCCCGGCGGCCAGAGCTGGCTGTGCAGGAACCTCCTGTAGAGACGGCTGGGTCGAGGGCTTCCTGCTACTCACTTTGAGACAGGAAGGGACGACGCCTACGAGTTTTCGAGAGCTTTCTGGCGGTTGAAGCTGACCCACCTGCCGGGCTGCGCCTGCGCGCTGCGGTGTGGCTGCCCCGCCTTCCCCGCGCGCCACGACGACGACGCCTGCATAGAAGGAGCCTCAGGTCCTGTCTCTGATGGGTGGTCGGCCTGGGAGGAGATGACGGAGGTAGAGCTGAGCAGCGGAGGATGCCACCCCGCTGCGTGGTTGCAAATGGAGCCTCGGGTGGTTCTATGAGGGCTCTGGAGTCGGGGTGGCCCTTCCCAGCCGTCCCGAATTCAGGCAGGGCTGCCGAGCTTTCGAAGCTTTGAATGATGTCTGCATTGATGGGAAACTAGGAATTGATCCTCCACTCCCAGACCTCAAGGAGAATGCCTCCCTCCTCCACTTAAAAATCAAAAGCTGCCACGAATATCAGTAAACGCAAAGGCTGCAAACAAATCAGGAGCTAAGGTACCAGCGATAGTCATGAACGACCCGAGAAAGCGGAGGAGCCCGCCCTCTGCATACATTTTCGAGCTCCCGAGGAGTGTTTCTCAAGCTGTGGTTCACAGATTTTCCTGGGCTATTACCTTAATGCATTAAACTTGTGTTAAAAAACAAAACTCAGCTGAGTAATTTGAAGATCTAATTGGCTTTACTCCGCCACTGAGGAACCCGGCAGCATCTCATCTAGCGAGTATAAAGGAGTTCCAAGGAGCTGTACAAAATGGAAGGATTTTATAGACAGATAAGGGGTGGGGGGAGGAGAGAGTATAATTAGCAAAAGAAAAGAAGGAATTGTTTGGGGCAAGGTCACCTTCCCTGAAGGGGGAAGGGCATGGGGGGGTGTCTTACCTTGTCGATTACTTCACTAGTGCTGATCAGGAAATTCCAGACTGATTGGTTTGAAATTCCACTCTTGGGAGAGGCTGATATTGCAATTAGGTTAGGTAATAAGTCTTGGCGGGGCTTCCAAAGGCGGCTCGGGTTTTGGGCCTTTTGCTCTTTTTAACACTTGATAAGCCAGTCTATAGTTTTGTTTCTGAAATGAATCACCAATATACTCATGAATATTGAATGAAAATAAAACTGAAAAATCAAGTGACACCATTTGTTGCTACTTAGTCACTGTCAGGCCCAAGTTTCTCCATTCTTTCCAAGGAGAGGTTTTTCTTACTGAATTGCATGTGCATTTGTACCAGCTTGGGCTCAAGACAGAAATATTGTCAGTAACTCTTTTGTCATCGTGAGCCCAATTCTTTTTTTTTTTTTTTTTTAAAGATTTTATTTATTAGGCAGAGAGGCAGGCAGAGAGAGAGGAGGAAGCAGGCTCCCTGCTGAGCAGAGAGCCCGATGTGGGGCTCGATCCCGGGACCCCGGGATCACGACCCGAGCCGAAGGCAGAGGCTTTAACCCACTGAGCCACCCAGGCGCCCCGAGCCCAATTCTTTGTACCTCTTTTTTCCTTCTTCCCAGAAGCATTTACTGAGCTCTGTTCTGTGTCAGGTATTACTCTATCCCCTGTGGAGGAGACAGAATTTTTTCTGTCTCTTTCTACACTTGATTACTGCCACCATAGGGCATGAATTTGCTAGGGCAATGTCAGGGGTGAGGGAGAAGCAAAATACAGTACACAGTTAACTTTGTGCAAACTGCTGTTTCTAAATTCCGCAAATCTGGAACCTAGAAGCATTGCTGTACTGCGTTGGTAGCTCAGTGGAGATACAGGGTGGTGGGAACCTGTGCTTTGTTCTCTTGTTTTGCATTTTGTTCTATAGTGGGAGAAAAGGAGCATGTTTACGTGCTGATGAGAAGGCACAAGGAAGCCAGTAGACTAGATTGAAGATAGAGGAGATAGGATCATTTACCTAAAGAGGAGTAAGAAATGGGATTTGCCTCATACTCCAGGAAGAGTAGCTCTTCAACTGTGACTGGGGAAGGGAGAGGTTAAGAGCATGAGGCCAGCAAGTTAAAGACATCTGGACTGATGCAGGCTTATGGTTTTTCCAGATGCACAGGACAGTGCCGAAGCAAAGGAGTTCAAGGATTTGGCCACTGACTAATTGAGGAGATAGATCTAGCATCGAGGTTAAAATAGAAGAAGGGGTGAAAACCAAAGAAAGCTGGGAGAAAAACAGAAGGGTCTGAAATTGGGAGATATCAAATAGGCTTTATTTTGTAAGATTTTATTTATTTATTTATTTGAGAGAGAGAGAGACTGAGAGAGCGCACAGGCATAAGTGTGGGAGGTGGGGCAGAGGGAGAGGAAGAAGCAGAATCCCCACTAAACAGGGAGCCCAATGCCGACTTGATCCCAGAATCCTGGGATCATGACCTGAGCCAAAGGTGGACACTTAACCCACTGAGCCACCTAGACACCCTCAAACAGGTTTTGGAAAGCAAGTGTTGAAGGAGAAAGAGAGAGAGAAAAAAAACTGTAGCCAGAGCTAGAACTTGCTATATGCCCGCCATCATTCTAACCAATCAATTCAAAAATAACCCCAAGAGGCGTATTGTTACTTTCCATGTTTTGTATAAGAGGAAAGTGAGGCAGTAAGTGGTTAAATCACGTGCGCAAGGTCACATAACTCAGAAGTGGTACAGCTCTGGTCATTCTGGTTTTTGGTTTTGGTCTGTGCTGTCCTCTGCTTCCCAACCAGAGATGAGAGTTTGACTTTGTGATTTCAAGTTGCCTTTTGGGTCATGAGGAGCTCTAGGATGCGATCTAGGGTGTGGCCTAGTAATGTGCTATGGGACTAGAACAGATGTTGGACCTGCTATGCAGACGGGACGGCAGCATCCCAGGGACCTTCTGCTCATTGTTGTAATTGCAGCCTCACTGGCCTCTGTGACCAGCTGGGCTGTCACTGGGTACCCAACAGAGAGGGTGACTATGAAGCCAACCCAAGAGGAACAGTATTGAGGAAGTTCAAATGGAACGATCCATCCATATTCAAAATCTCAGAGAGCGTGCCAAAATACACTGATAAAGAAAGGTCAGGTCTGACCTAAGCCACATTTGCAAAATCTTCACTGTGCGTTTTCTTTTGCTAGGTGTTCCCTGTGATTCCAGCTGAATGTTTGGCATTGCTCCAAGAATGTCAGTTTGGGGCAAACAAGTAAAGCAGCCCTGCATTACAGCTGCATCATTAGTGGAAGCCTAGAAAGTCTTAGCCACCCCAGCAAATGTATAGTGCCCTGGGTTCAAAGCCCCAGACTTGCAATACAGCTTATTTGAGTTAGAAGGTTACTTTATTATCTGTTTTATCTTCAGAGCCCTAGTGCTAAGAAAACTAAGTACACAGTATCTCCTCATCTGCAGAAGCTGTTAAAGGAATGCCTTAGAGCTTTCTAGCATTTCATTACGCTAGTATGGGGGTATGAAAAGAAATTGCAGTTTGCATCGCAGTTTTGCCTCCTACTAACTGTAACCCTGCCCGTGTTCCTTAAGCCTCTGGAGCCTCACCTTTCTTATCTGTGAGATGGAGATAGTAACCATGTAAATGAGATCGTCTGGGAGGAGTGCTTAATTGAGCCTGGCTCATAGCAGCACCACATCCAAGGTGGTGGTGGCCGGTGGTAGTTGTTAAACATATATGCAAGGGATGGATGGATGAATTTTTGAAAAATCTCAGCAACAGCCTTATGAGATAGATATTTTGATTCTATCATTCTCTACATTTACACGGAGGAACTGAGGCTCAGAGAGATTCCTTACAAGGTCACCCTTAGCAAATGACAGAGTCGGGATTTGAACCCAAGCCTAGCTAACTCTAAAGCAACAGCTCTTTCAGTTTTAGCATTCATTCTGCAAGTAAAATAAACTCTGGCCTCAGCTCTCTGAACATCAGGTTACCCAATCATCTACTTCCTTCGGAAAGGGTGAGGAATGGGCCCTCCTCACCCCCAGTGTGGCCATAACTGTACCTACAACCCCATATATCAACCGAGGCAGGAGGTAGGAACATGCAAGGGAATTTGGCAGTGATTGCCCCTGTCATAAGTAATATCTACCATTTTATGATTCAGCATTTCTCTCTGCATGATTCTTTTAAAGAGTATAAATAATTCACACTAAATTATAGTTACTAGAAGGATATTTTAAGCCTAAAGTTGAAATTTATACAATTAGTGTCTAAAACCACCTTGAAGGGAGAAAAGCAAACATTTTGACTATCTAAATAACACTTTATAAGGCTTTTAGGTAGCTTACTTAACATTCCTTAAATTAATAGTGATTTCTACATGAAAGGGAAATATGTATAATTTTTACATTAAAATGAAATATTATAAAATATAATTAAGAGGCTTATCAGCATTCTCACATTTTTGGGGTGGAATGCAAAGGTATGAATTCAGAAGCTTATTAAACTGGATGACTGATTGCTCTGTTTCTTAATTATGAAATATTTATACCCCTGATGTCATAGACCATGCAGTATTTATGCCAGATGTGCAATGAAATCTATATTCAATATTTGGGCAACTTGACAGGGGAAAGAACCCATCCCCTAAATTGATTCTAAAATTATCTTCAATTTAAGGCATTATCTCAGAATTGCACATAAAGCTCTAAATTCAAGAGAAAGTAAGATTATTTTTACTTGAATTACCATAGAATTTGCTTCAGGTCTTTAGTCACTTTGCCAATAGAGATAGCCAGAGTTTTATTAAGCACTTCTCCATCTGAATGATAATGTTGCTATAGACCCTTTCCCATCCCTACCCCCACATGCCTATTTTTAGAAAGAAATCCACGTGTCTTTAAACATTAAAATACAAATGACTCTTTCATCACCAAGGCCAGGTTTGGAGGTCTTCCAACAGAGAACAGATTATAAACACGTGAAAAGGCAGCTTTCTGTAAGGATCTGTGTTTCCTTTTAAGCATATAGGTGAAAGTCAAGTGAAGTCCTAAGGCAGAGAGTACTCAAAGTATATCCTGCATAGAATTATCCACAAATTCCTTGACTCGACCTCCAGGTGCTAAATCAGGGAGTAGGTGCAGGTTGGGGCCAGGGAATCTGCATTTTAATGAGAACCTTCCAGTGTTTCTGATGTGAATCATCCCAGGATTTCACTTAGTACAATTTTCCCTAAGTATTCTTCCCCTGACACTTGGGGATTATATATTTATATGACCCACAGACCATGTATAAAAGAGTTTGGGTAATGGAGCAGATGGCCTGGGCTTGACTGTAGATTCTGCCATTTACTGGCTCTGTGGCTTTGGGCAAGTCACTTCGTCTCTCAGATCCTGTTGTCTCATCTCTAAACAGAGACTATTCATCGTCACGTATTTCCCAGAGTTCTTAGGAGGATCAAATTAGATAATGGCCATGTGTGACAAAGATGTTATTACGGGTTCACTAAATGAGCTTGTCCTAGCCTCCGGGCTGCAGTTACTGGGGCCCTATAGCTGTTTTCTGGCCAGTGGAAGATGACGTATGTTACTTTGCTCCAGATGCCTCACCACTACCACCATCTCTTCCTTTTACCATGTAGATGTCAATTCTCAGAATAATCTTGAGAGCCATGTGTGGGACATGGTTGGTCTTGGACTTGAAAGACTGCTTGGAGCTGAGCCTCCTCTCTGTCTACCTGCATTGTACTGAAAGGTGCACAAGAAATGTCCACTGGACATTTTTGAGTCATTTGTTACTGTGGCTCATCTACTTTGTGAGACGTAGTCATATATAGATTGCAGACCTTAAGTCAAAGGACAAGAACTGGAGCAGTGAAAAGGGGGAACTGAGAGGCCAGGCTGGCTTTTTGGAGTAGGCATTGGATCCGAGGAAGACCTCCTGCCCACAGATGGCCTCTTCACTACATGTTCACCCACTCCATTAGACCTTTTGCTGACAGTGGATCAGAGAGAGAGAATAGGAAGCAGGATGGGTGCACAAAGACATTGGAAGCACTGAAAAGTAGAGACTGGGTATGGGGGCAAGGTGCCTAGAGGGAGGGTGGCAGACTAGGCTAGCACAGAAGCCTGAGGTCTTCAAAGAGCACATTGGACTTGGGAGTCAGGCGAACATCCAGGTGTCAGGGAGCACACGGGTAACGAGTGTCAGGAAGGGCAGCAAAGCAGAAATAGGTACTTTGTCCTAAGCCAACACATGTGCAGAAGTGAGTGGTCTATATAAGCTATGGGAATTGGAGAGGACAGGTTCAAAGACTAAGAAGACTTTTCTCCCACACCACTTGAAATTCTAGCCATTCTTCAGAACTCACATCAAATGCCACTTCTTTTGACATTTTTTAACCACCTTTTTAAATAAAGCTTCCAACTAAATCAGGAGTCCTTAATCTGGAGTCCATAGACCCAAGGAGTATAAGAATGAACTTCCAAAGGGTTCTTGAATCTTCTGAACTTGAATGCAAATTTATGTGCTCCTATTTTGGGGGACGGAATGCTTACTATGAAAGCGTATGAAGCAAAAACTAAGAATCACTTCACTGGTTTTGTGAACACATGAAATACAGGCGTTTGTTTTAATCCATCTGTTTACCCTCGTGCTGAGCACAAAGTAGGTGCTCAGTAAATGATCATTGAAGGGATACATGTGTCTTCCTCTGGTTCTCCAAGCTGAAATTGCTCTTTTGGTCGTTGTTTTTCCTAAACCACTTGGTTTGTAATTCCCTTGTAGCATTCTCCACAGACTGTATTGCATCTAAGTTCATTGTTTACTTGCTGTTTTTTTCCCCACCTATAATCACTTTAAGGGTAAGCAGAGTAAGATTCATTTTTATGTTCTCAAAGATTGTCTAAGACAACAAATAACATAATGAAAGATACCATTACATCATTCGATTTTTATAACAATCATGAAACATATGTAGTATCATAGTCCCCATTTTACAGATAGAAAACTAAAGCTTACAAAGGTGAGTGAGTTTATTTAAGGTCATATAAGATAGTGAATTGAGAGTCTAGAGTCAAATTCTTGTCTATCTGATACTAAAGCCTTATACCATGTTCTACTTTACTATATTACAATATGCTGCTGTAGCTGTCCCTCAAGATGTTTGGATTGAACTGACTTGAACTGAAATAAATTTTATGGACATAAAACAGGGATGGACTATGAGACAATCAGAACCTTTCAATTTGGTCCAATCATCTCATTTTATAGGTGGAAAAATGGAAATTTAGAGTAAGAGAGTGGCTTGCCCAAAGTCAGGCAGCAAATACGTGGTCAAGCTGAGTATCTTGCCTAGTGAATCGATGCTCTTTCTTCCATTCTGTTCCGTTCCTCCCTTGTTTCCTTTGTTCCTGCTCCTCTGGAGTGAGGTCAAAGGGTCAAATCTAGGTAAGTTTCTATAAAAAGGTATGGCATGTCTTTGTAGCTTAATTTAGCTCATTAAATATTTTAAGATACCCTTTGACAGCTGGTAATGATATGGTTCTTGATTAGACAATGCATTCTCATGCATCTAATTTTCTCCATTTTTTCTTTCAGATATTCTTTTTAAAAGGGAAGCAGAAATGTGCCAGATCTTATGATAAATGCAGTCAACTTAATTCACAGCAATTTCAGTCCCTCATTAGTAATAAATTAAATATTGAAAAGACCAGATCATTTCAATGTGTCAAAAAGAGCCTTGTCACTTGGCATGATTTAAGAGGTCCAAGTGTGCATTTTATAATGATCATCTATATCCAGTATTTCTGATTCAACTCACTCAGCCTCTATGACTCATGGGACTTACCCAAGATACTTGTTGAGTTACAAACAGAGCCAAATATGAGGAGCAAAATAGAATCATAATTTGTGTCTAAGAATTGTTAGAATTGACGGACATCATTGAAGTAGGAGCTTCACCAGGAGAAGCTGCATTTGATTGTTTCTATGTGACTTCAACATATCACTTCATATTAGACAGCTTTTAAAAAATCAAATTATTTTGGTACTGATTTTACCAAAAAAAATTCCATTAAAAAGCAAAGAAACATGTTCAAATCTCAAAATGCCAATTCAAAGTATTAGCTTATTTTTCATTTATTTTTTACCTAAATGCTTGATAATAGTACCATTTTTCTCTCCCTTAACTAAGTTCAGCCAACTGCTAAGCTAGTTCAACCAGTAGTGAAATCAGTCATAAAAGATGAGTTTTGATAAAGAGAAACAGAAAAAACAGTGAATTAGGGATCAAACACATATTGCTTTAGTGTAAACCTCCCTCACATAATAAAAGACTCTGGCTCTCTGTGAGAAACTTACTTACTAATTGCTTTTTTGATAATTCTGTTACCAAATTTAGAAAAGTAGGGAGTACTAAGCAGATTTTTAGCAGAAAAGCTGATAAGCTTAAATATTATAATAGCATCTTTAAATGATGAAGCCATATCATCAAAAGGAAAGGGTGCAATAGAAATGCAATATATGTAAAAATGTCCATCCATAAAATTCATTCATTCCACAAGCATTGATTGAGTGCCTTGCCACTGAGTGTAAGCTAACAGGCCCAGTGGTGCATAGGTTGGAGAGTGGACTAAGACAAGAGTCCTGCCCTCCAGGACTTCTCACCTAGTAGTGAAGCGGTGGTAGTGACAGCAGTGTAGAACTAACTGTAATAAAAGGTGCCTAAGGCAAGAGATAGATGAAACACAGTAGGAGTTCAGGGAAAGACGAGAGCAGTTTTAGCAGGGGAGATATTTGAAATCAACTAGTGAGCTTCTAGAGCTAACACTCCAGTGAAAAGCCAGCGTATCTCCTGGACAAACTATTCTCTCTAATGCAGTATGATCATGTTATGCTGGTAGTCTAAATGGAGTATTTATAGGAGCACAAAGAGATCTGGGAAAGATCTCGAAGAAAGTCACATGTGAGCTAGGCTTAAAGAACAACAGAATGGGGTGCTGGGATGGCTCAGTCAGTTAAGCATCTGACTCTTGAATTTGGCTCAAGTCATGAGCTCAGGGTTATGAGATAGAGCCCCATGTTCAGCCCTGCGGTGTTCAGCTCGGCTTTGAGCCCTGTGTTGAGCCCCATGATGGGCTCTGTGTTGGTGCTAGGCATGGAGCCTGCTTAAAATTCTCTCAGTCTCTTCCTCTGTATTCCACCCCCCAAGAAAAGAAAAAAGAATAGAACATAAAGATCTCCATGTCAGTGAGGACTTGATCATTAAAGGTCTTAAAGACCATATTAAGGTATTTGAATTTTGTCCTCTGGCCAATGGAGAGCCATTAAAGGATTTTTTAAGAAAGATTTTATTTATTTGTTAGAGAGAGAGAACACGAACACAAGCAGGGGGAGCTGCAGGCAGAGGGAGAAGGAGGCTTCCCGCTGAGCAAGAAGTTCCATGCAGAAGTTGATCCCAGGACTTGGGGATCATGACCTGAGCCAATGGGAGATGCTTAACAGACTGAGCCACCCAGGCATCCCCCATCAGAGATTTTAAGCATTGGAGGGATGTGGTCATATTTGTACTTGAGAAAGGTCACTCTGGCTACAATGTAGAAAATAGATTGGAGGGGAAGTGAGCAGGTGAGAAGGCAGGAAAATCCATTGAATTGGTTTTTAAGTTAAAGATGATGAAAACCTAAGAAGGTAGTGGTGAGGCTGGGGGAAGTGAAAATTATTTGACTATAAAAATGGAACAGTGGGGCGCCTGGGTGGCTCAGTGGGTTAAGCCGCTGCCTTCGGCTCAGGTCATGATCCCAGGTCCTGGGTTCGAGCCCCACATCGGGCTTTCTGCTCAGCAGGGAGCCTGCTTCCTCCCCTCTCTCTGCCTGCCTCTCTGCTTACTTGTGATTTCTCTCTGTCAAATAAATAAATAAAATCTTTAAAAAAAAAAAAATGGAACAGAGGGGTGCCTGGGTGGCTCAGTGGGTTAAGTCTCTGCCTTCCGCTCAGGTCATGATCTCAGGGTCGTGGGATGGAGCCCCGCATCGAGCTCTCTGCTCAGCGGGGAACGTGCTTCCCCCTCTCTCTACTTGCCTCTTTGCCTACTTGTGATCTCTCTCTCTGTCAAATAAATAAATAAAATCTTCAAAAAAAAAAAGGAACAGAAATGATAAATCTTAAAGATACTTAGGTAGAATTGATTGAACATGGCAAAGGTATTGGGTTTGGGGCTACAGGAAACAAAGAAGAATCAAAACTACCCATCAGTTTTTACCTTGGCCGACTAGATAGTAAATAATAACATTTTATTAAGATACAGAACACAGAAGTAACACATTTCAATGGGAGTGGTGGCAGAAGTGGAAAACCGGGAAAAAGAAAGTAAGAAACTGATCAAACTCCATGAGAGCATGAATCACTTTATTTTTCATCATTGTGGCCCCAGTATCTGCCTCAACAAATACTAGAATGAATGAATGAATGAATGAATGAATGAAATGAATTATTGCATTTGAAGTACCACTGAAGGTATTTGAATCTGTAGAGTAAAAAGAAAGCTCATTTCACTCATTGACCTAATAGTTACTGAGCACCTACTATATACCAGGTAGTTCTGTTTTTGTTTAGTTTTTGTTTGACTTTTGTCTATTTTTTGAAGGTAAAACTGGTAGGATTTACTAGAGTGAAAAAGGAAGCAAAGCAGATTCCAAAGCATTTAGTTGAGACAACTGAGCAACAACAACATCAGTAGTGTGGTATTGCATGTGTTAAATTTGAAATGCCTATTAGTGCAGAGGTATGGTTGGCAGTTATGCATACAAATCTGTAGTTCAGGTAAGAATTCTGGGCAGGAGATTAAAAACCTGGGAGTCATCAGTATATAGATGGTATTTATAGCTACAGGACAGGATTGAATTGGACCACCTAGGAAATGAGTATAAATAGAGAAAAACATAAGTCCAAGACTAATCCTTGAGACATTTCAGTGTTTAGTTCGCAGCAGGATGGGAAAGACCTAAGCAAAGAGCAAAAGAGATCAGTAAGGTAAGAAAAAAAAATGAGAAATAGTAGTGTCCTAGGATCAGATGAGTTAGTATTTTACAAAGGAGAGGGAAGTCAACTTGTAGACAGACCTGTAGACAGACCGTAAAAGGGGAGTCTTGAACATTGATCTTTACATTTGGCTACTAGGAAGTCAGTTGTGACCTTGACAACAGCTGTTCAGTGGAGTAGTGTGGTTTGGGACATAAACATAATTATAGTGAGTTCAAGAGAAAATGGGAAGAGAAAAAGTAGAGACAATAAGTGGGAATTAATATTTCAAAGAATATTGATCTAAAGGGAGGACAGAAATGGGCCACCTGGTCAGAAGGGACGTGGGGGTGCAAATCATGTAGGGTCTCGTAGGCCAAAATTAGTACTTTGGGTTTTACTCTTTGATGGGGAACCATCATCCTAGAACAGAATGCTGAGGAATCCAAATATTTAGAGGTCTCGGAGAGAAAAAGGAAACCACATAGGAGACTGAGAAGCTGTTAATGAAGTAAGAAGGAAAACCAAGAAAGTATTTATGGAGAAGCCAAGACAGGAGAAGACAGAGTGGTCTACTATGTCAAATGCCGCTTTGCAGGCAAGTAGGATGAAGGCTTGGAAAGATGAAAACTGTTGGTTTCCTTCCAGAAGTGTTTCCATTGCTTTGGTGGAATAGGAGGGGATGATACGATTTTATAGTGGGTTGAGGAAAGTTGAGAAGACCCAAGAATCACAGTAATCGGGCACATTGTTCTAGGAAAGAGGAGATCTGCTCCAATGACATATACAGAAGGGGTAAATGTGTGTGTGTGTGTGTGTGTGTGTGTGTACGTGTGTGTGTGTGTGTGTGTGTACCATAAAATGCGTAATAGTTCTTTAAAAAATTGCCACCAGGAATTGCATATTTAAAGACATAACACTGGAGGGCGCCTTACTGGCTCAGTGCATTAAGCATCAGACTCCTGATTTCAGCTCAGGACTGATCTCAGGGTCATAAGATTGAGCCCCACCTCAGCCCATCTCTGTGCTCAGTGGAGAGAGTCTGCTTGGGATTCTCCCTCTCCTTCTCCCATTCCCTCTGCCCCACCCACCCCCTCAAATAAATAAATAAATAAATAAATCTTTAAAGACTTAAGCACTGGGCTTTAGAGAACTAAGAATGTTAACCATTAAAGAAGATTTGAATGAATGGCCAGTATAATTCTAACTCTTGTAAAGGTGTGATTTTATTGGTGATTAAAACCAGGAATGAAGTGACTGAATTTGAAAAGTAAGTGGAATTCAGATTTTAATGACTACAAAGCTAAAATTAGTGCATAATTACAATAATTATATCTTCCCCTTTTCCTGGTACAATTATCTCCCCCATCTCTCTTTGGTTTTGAACTCTTCCTGGTATTTAAGTCACCCTTTGTGAATGTACTTTTACTATGAGTTTCTTTATAGTAATCTCTTTTGGAAATATGTAACTACAAATAATACATACTTTAGGAACTAGTGCTGAGGTAGAAATCTTGAAGAGGAAGTAATTCTAACCTGTGTCTCTCCTACATAAGAATGTTTCTCGGAAAGTCTTTCAGAGAACTATTTGTAAATGTGGAGCTGGCCAGAAGGTAAATTAGTGCTGAAGAATTGTAACAGTATACTTGAACTTTGACAGACTAATGTGTTAGGGGCTGATCTGTTAAGGAGAGAGTCTTTGTGGACACTGATCAAAGCAACCATCTACAAGGTAACTAGGTAAATATAGAACATCACGGCTTTCAGTTCTCCCCCTACTCCCCCCAACTCGCCCCACTGAATTTCCTACAGACTCTAGCCCTACTGTTAACATGTTTACTTCTGATTAAAATGTAACTACTGCTTATTGAGCAATTACTCTGACTCAGGTATTGGCTAAGCTAAAATAACAGCTTATGTTTAGTGGAATGCTCACTGGAAGTACTTCAAGTCCATATGATGCTCACAGCAAACCTCTGGTAGGTACTATTATCCTTTCATTTTACGAGTGAGAAAACAGAGGAGAAGTATGTTGAAATAATTCGCTCAACGTCATACACATAGGTAGCAGAGGAGCCATGATTCAAACCCAGATGATGTGGTTCCAGCATCTGTGCCCTTAACCACCAAGCTCTTGTGCCTTCCTGGGGCTAGCATACCTTACTTCCCTCAACATTTGAATCTCCATTTTTACAGAAGAGAAAATTGAGGCTCAGAGCAAAGAATCAATAAGGTGTTCAAAGTAATACAAGTAGAAAACAGAAAATTTCCATGTAAATCCTGTTACTCTTTCCATACTCACACAACACTTGATAGAGTACTTTTTCCTTAACTCAGTAATTGCCAAAATGAGTTCCATGGTCTATTTCAATGGGCATTGTCAAAAAAACAAACAAACAAACAAACAAAAAAACCAAAAGCTCCATTGACAAATACTTTGGAGAATGCTGGGTTAAGAAAACTAAAGAGGTATTTCTTTCTACAGGTCTTTTCAATACCTTTGATATGGTAATGTACCTCTTGAAGCTTTGGAGGGCTGGGTTAAGTTAGCAGCTTAACCATATAATTTTTTTTCTCAGAGCATCTTACTAGCAAGTGCACAGAACATACTTAGTCTAACTGCGTAACTACATTCCTGAGCACACATATCTCTGATGACCTTAATTAGATTGAAAGGCAATCTGGTTTCTGGTTTCTGTATTCAATTAAGAGACACTGATCTTCATGGCTGAGATGCAGGATGTAGCCTTTTCTCAACAATACCAAATTTACATGCCATTCATTACAGTAAGTTATTTTGAAGATGTCCAATCATGTCCAATCAATATTTGTTGTTTTAGAGAGTGATATTTTCAGATTTGGTCCCAAGTTCTGGGGGAAGTCTTTGTTTGCAGGCATTCCATCCCTACATACTGACAACCATCTTTGAGGGTGCTGACAACAATTTGTGATAGAATTTTGTGGTTTCTGTTTATGTAAAGCGAAGTGAATACAGTTCATTCACTTCTTTCATAAGTGTCTCTGCTGTTGTATGAGTTACTTGAGTAGTAACCAAGACAAGAAATAAGAATATTTAAAACATGAGAGGTAAGAATCTGATAAATCTATTTACTGATTTTCATCACATTTCAGCTCCAGTAAAGTGACACCTAAAATGATGTCTTCTTCAGTGATGACACAGAAGTGATTATAGTGATGAGGAGGTCTCAAGCCAGAGAATATTCCACATCTCTATTATGACGTCAAGTTGTATCCTGGGAAAGCACTGACCTTGGAGAATCTATAGGAAAGTACAACCCCCCCAGATTATAAATAAATGTAAAAATGTATTCTGTGCCAGAATAGACAAAGCTAAAATGCAAATGGTCTTTTTCCTTATGGAAGTCATTAGGAATAAAAGCCAATAGTCAGGTCATTGTGACATGTTGCCAAATTTCATAGCTATTTGGGAAGGAAGCAGAACCTCTGTTTCCTTAAAAAGACCAATTGAGGGCACCTGGGTGGCTCAGTGGCTTAAAGCCTCTGCCTTCGGCTCAGGTCATGATCTCAGAATTCTGGGATCAAGCCCCACATCAGGCTCTCTGCTCCACAGGGAGCCTGCTTCCCCCTCTGTCTCCGCCTACTTGTGATCTCTCTCTCTCTGTCAAATAAATAAATAAAATCTTTAAAAAAAAGGCCAGTTGATATGGGGTTGAACAAGGTCCATATAAAGTAGATATGTCTTGGGCCTAGAAGGAAGAGAAGGGAGAGTACACACACACACACACACACACACACACAGATGCATGCACGTGCACTAGTCTTAGGCTTGGGTTCTTACAGCTTGTCACAGAATCAGGCAATCATGGACTACCAGCACTGGAAGAGACCATTAAGCTATCTGACTTATCAATCCCATCTATAATAGTTTCCACAAGGGATTATTAAATATATGCATGAATGAACTAATGAGATACCCTTTTTCGTTGCTATAGAACTTATACCGGCCATCTGGGAGGGCTTGTATTACAAAACAGAACAGATTTTAGAAGTAGAATAGACCGGATTCAGCTCTGACTCTTCTACTTATAGCTGTATCAGCCAGGATGGGCTAAGTTATGTTACAGTAATAAATAACTCCAAAGTCCCAGTGACAAAAAAGGAATTTATACAACAGAACACCTACAACTTAGACCAAGAACATAGAATAAGTGTGTGTGTGTGTGTGTGTGTATCTCAACATATATATATGTATATATGTGTGTGTGTGTGTGTGTGTGTGTGTGTGTGTGTATTTCTCAACCGTATATATATAGGATAGATAGATCGATCGATTGATTGATCGATCTCAACCCTCTCTTGGGTCTTCATGGCCAGTGAGAAATCTTTCTTACTTATGTTATATATCCAATCCATATTGGCAGTTTCTTCCCTCTGACCTTGTTCCAGTTTGTCTCTGCTTCTTCTTAGAGTGATGGTCATATCTGAGCACAGTATCCTACCCAGTTCTCGTTTCGACAACATAGCACCAAGTTGAGATTATTAACAGGCCTCATCCTGGACACCATGTTTCTCTTCATGTAGTAAGGACATGTCACACTCATAAAATCAAAGGCTATCATTACTGGCTAGAAGTCATTTAAAGCAGTGGTCCGTAAGGACAGCAATATTAGATTCATTTGTAAAGTATTTCATAAGGAGACATTCACAAGCACCACTTCTTGGGTTTCCAAGGTTTTGGGTAAAACTCTTGAAACTGGTACCCGGACAAGCTTGATAACTTCTCTGTAGAATCCCCTTAGCCTCTCTTCACTCTATATCTTAGGCTCTTTCTAAATATTCACCATGGATCAAACATATAGTTCAGAACAACTGGAGCACTTCTTAAAAATGGTTTCTAGAGCCTTCCCCCAAAATATAGAATCAGAATTTCTGGGAATTAGGTCCAGAAATTTACATTTATAACAAATACCGTAGTTGAGTCTGATGTGCAGTTAGATTTGGGAACCTGTGATCCAGTTCAAACTTCTACCTAATGTTTGAACTACCTATAATCCTGCCAAAAATTTTACAGAAAATACCACCTTGAGCTCAGTGAAGAACTTATACAGTAGAACACTTAAAGATTAATTAAGCCAAAAACATAGGATAAGGATGCATATACATAGCAGCCTTACCTTGGGTCTTCATGGCCACTAACAGAATCATGAAATCATACATATATTTAGAGTTAAGAAGGGATTTGAGATTCCAATTAGTCAAGATTCCCCAAAGTGTGTTCCAAGGCACATGAGATCTTTAAAAAGGGAATTCCAAGTTAAATTAGACTGGGAAACACAGAACATTCCATCACATGTCTTAGGAGTTTTAAAATGCACATTAGCACAATAAACACTCTGAGAAGTACTGCAGCAAATAAACCTATTTAAAAAAATCAACATTTTCCAAAGTTATTTGAGCAAAGAATCTATTTTTTTTAAATCACCCTTTAGCTTGAAGAATCAGTGTTCTGTGGAACAATTTTTGAAAAATAGTGATGTAGGGCATTATCTGATGCATGAATGTTCTATCCAACTCTCTAGCAAGAACTCACTAAAATCGGAGGCTAATAATTCCATTTCTGACATCTCTAATTGTTTACACATGGGTCAGCGATTGTCTTCTATCTGTCTTATAACCTTAACTTCAGGCCATATGGTTTATATCTGGAGACAACATAATACGGTAGAACACATGTGAAGTTTACTGTCAGAAGTCCTGGGCTTCAATCTTGGCTCTACTAATTACTAATTAACTGACTTCAGTCACTCTTTAGACTTCTTAAACATAATTTTTTTTCATATACAGAATGATACTCATCTCACAAAGCATTGTGAGAATTAAATGAGATAATGCCTGTGAAAAGCTCAGCACAGTGCCTGGAACATGATAAGCACTCCAATAATAGGATTCCTTCTATTTACAGAGGAGAATGCAAAGTGCTTAACTTCAATACTGAGGGAAGGAAATTCTGTCTTGTTCTCACCCCTATGCACCTTGTCCCATATACAAATCTCCTTCTTTCCTTAGTGCTTTCCCTCCAGATTTGCCTGATCTGTACAGATTCGGTCTGAAATTAACATCCCAATAAATATTGTTTTAATAAAAACAATTCCACTGACCTTATTCCCTAATGTGTTATTATCAGAACACCAAGAAATGAAATATAATGTGAGCATTTTAATCTCTCAAGAAGACAGATGAAGAAACAATGACATAAAATAAACTTTGTGGGACTTGTGGGAAGGTGCTGGAGGTGCTATTCCAACAAGTGTGTTCTGTGAAAAGACTTTTCTTGGAAACATTTAGTGGTGATTGCAGTGGGATTACTTACTCATCGACACTACATGTTTATAAGAAAGCCAAGTCAATAGGACATTCCACATACTGAAGCATACAGTTGCCTTACAGTGAAGCAAAGAGTGTGGTAGGGAGACAATTATGGTTGTACCTATATATTAGCAAAGCAAAGATGAAAAGTGGTATTATTTAAAAACCAGTGCTCCAGTTAGAATGGCCAAAATTAACGAGACAGTAAACAATATGTGTTGTTAACAAGACAGGAAACAACAAGTTTTGGAGAGGATGTGGAGAAAGGGGAACCTCTTCCGTTGTTGGTGGGAATGCAAGTTGGTGCAGCCAATCTGGAAAACAGTGTGGAGATTCCTTAAAAAATTAAATATAGAGCTTCCCTACGACCCTGCAATTGCACTACTGGGTATTTACCCCAAAAATACAGATGTAGTGAAAAGAAGGGCCATCTGTGCCCCAATGTTCATAGCAGCAATGGCCACAGTCGCCAAACTGTGGAAAGAGCCAAGATGCCCTTCAACGGACGAATGGATAAGGAAGATGTGGTCCATATACACTATGGAGTACTACGCCTCCATCAGAAAGGATGAATACCCAACTTTTGTAGCAACATGGACGGGACTGGAGGAGATTATGCTGAGTGAAATAAGTCAAGCAGAGAGAGTCAATTATCATACGGTTTCACTTACTTGTGGAGCATAAGGAATAACACAGAAGACACAGGGAGATGGAGAGGAGAAGTGTCTTGGGGGAAATTGGAGGGGGAGACAAACATGAGAGACTGGGGACTCTGAGAAACAAACTGAGGGTTTTGGAGGAGAGGGGGGTAGGGGGTTGGGTGAGCCTGATGGTGGGTATTATGGAGGGCATGTATTGCATGGAGCACTG
Source organism: Enhydra lutris kenyoni (assembly GCF_002288905.1). NCBI lineage: Eukaryota > Metazoa > Chordata > Mammalia > Carnivora > Mustelidae > Enhydra > Enhydra lutris. The sequence continues at coordinate 4,806,477 of NW_019154149.1, read as the reverse complement.
GATATGATGCATAAACAATGAATTCTGGAACACAAAAGAAATAAACAAAAAAGAAGAAAAAAATAAAAATAAAAAGCAGTGCAGCTGCTCCCACTAGAAAAAGAAAAAGAAAGAAAAAAGGGAGGTGTTAAAATTCCAGCTCTGTCATTACCTAGCTCTAATACTATGTGAATAATTTAAATTATTTGAAACTTGTTTTTCTCCTCTGTAAAATGGGTGAGACAGGAGGGTTTTTTTTTTTTTTTTAGTTTGACATAAAAATTCTAGAAACTTCCATACAATAGGATTGATTTAAGATAATTTTTAAAATGATAATCAGCTTTAAAAACCACTCAATTGTCAAGAACACAAACAGGCAGTTAATATACGGGAAGTATAAATAGCTTATAAACATAGGAAAGGATGCTTAACTTTAATCATAATTAAAGATATGCAAATTAAAACAGTAATGAGATACTATTTTTCACATATTGGTATGGTAAATATATGAGACAAAATTAATAGTTCATAAAGTTTTTGTTGGTGTGGGGAAACACTCTCATATGATGTTGATCTGTAATGCCTAATAAATTTTAAGTGTATATCCACTTAAACCTAGCAATTCCTCTTCTCAAAAATTATCCTAACGATACATTCACATGTGTGTGCAAATGTAGTATGTGTGAAGAATTTCCCTGCAGTAATGTTTTTAACAGCAAAAACCTGGAAACTACCTCAAAGTTCATCAACAGATGACTGGTTATATAAATTTTGGTTCAAATAATGTTAAGGGCATGAAAAAGAATGGTGGTAGATAAGGAAGCTGTTGATGGCACAAGATGCTCTACACACATTAGATGCAAAGAAATAAATAAGGGGCAGACTAACTCCCATTTAGTGATTACTTACTGAGTGACTGGAACTGGTCCTTTATTTATTAATTCACTTAGTTTTTACATCAAACACTATGAGGTAGGCTCTTGTATTATCCCAATAGTATAGATGAGGAACTGGAGATACACAGAAGGTTGAGTGGCATGGCCATGTTCAAACAGCTGGTATGTGATAGAACCCTGCTGTAAACTTATGCTTTTCTGCCTCTTGCTATGTGGACGCCTCTGTGTTCTTCCACTGGAAGAAAACATTAAAGAAAATATGTACATATGCCTAGATATGACTAAAAAAAGTCCAGGAAAGATATCCAAGAAACTGTTAGCAGCAGTTGACTGTGGGTGGGTGTGGGCGATGAGTCTCTGAATAGAAGAGTTGCTCTGGGTCCTAGACATCTCTTTGGTTTAGTTTGCTTTGTTTTGTATTTATCTGTTGCCTGAATTACTTTTCATTGATTGATAACTATAAAAGCAACTAGCTTTTTAGAGTAAAATTAAAGAAACTAATACCCTCATTCGATAGATTAGGAGGTTGAGAATGAAAAAGGGGACAGGACTCACTGAGTTCGGGAAGGTAATTAACAGAGGAGTAAGAGCCACAGTTGTCATCTGTTTCTTTCCGCTTTCTTAGACTTCTTATCCCTGACCCTCAGAGAGTCTGTGGGTCAGAGATAAGAGACCTCATTTTCATTGTTAATCTTTTAAAATTTTTATTTATTTTTTATTTTTAAAAAGATAGATTTATTTATTTATTTATTTATTTATTTATTTATTTATTTATTTGAGAGAGACAGAGAGGGAGAAAGAAAGAAGAGTGAGAACATGAGCTGGGAAGAAATGCAGAGGGAGAGGGAGAAACAGGCTCTCCATTGAGCAGGGAGCCTGATGCAGGCCTCGGACCCAGGACCCTGGCATCATGATCTGAGCTAAAGGCAGACACTTAACCAACTGAGCCACCTAGACATCCCTAATCTCTCTCGATTTTTAAAGATTTATTTATTTATTTGAGAGAGAGAGAATGCATGTGTGTGCTCAAGTGGGGGAGGGACAGAGGGAGAGAGAGAACCTCCAGCAGATTTCCCACTGAGTGCTGAGCCCGATGACGTGGGGCTGGATCCCATGACCCTGAGATCATGACCTGAGCTGAAACCGAGAGTCAGACACCCAACTGACTGAGCCACCCAGATGCCTTTTATTGTTAATCTTTTTAGATTTTTTAAATATTGTATATTTTTAAAATTAAACACTTTGTTTCAAGTTCCTTTGTAATACTATCAGACTGAATTCAACAGCACGTTAGAAGGTCATATACACTGTGACCAAGTGGGATTTATCCCAAGGATACAAAGATGGCTCAACACATGAAAATCAATTAATGTGATAAACCACATTAACAGGGATGAAGGATAAAAATCACATGATCATCTCAACAGATGTAGAAAAAGCACCTGATTAAATTTAACAAACTTCCATGACAAAAACTCTCAATGAAGTAGGAATAGAAGGAAATCACTTCAACACAATAAAACCATATATGACAGGTCCACAGCTAATATCATATTCAATAGTGAAAAGCTGGAAGTTTTTTGACGAAGCTCAGGAACAAGGAAAGTATGCCCTCTCATACTATGGCCACTTCCATTCGGCATAGTACTGGAAGTCCTAGCCAGTACAACTAAAAAGAAATAAAATGCATCCAAATAGGAAAGGAAGAAGGAACAGTGTCTCTGTTTGCAGATCACATGATCTTATTTATAGAAAACCCTAAAGACTCCACCAAAAAAAATTGTTAGAACTAATCAACATATTCAGTAAAGTTGCAGGATACAAAATCAACATACAAAAATCCACATTTCTATATATTAATGATGAACTATACGAAAAGGAAATTAGGAAAATAATCCCATCCGTAATAGCGTCAAAAGGAATAAAATACTCAGGAGTAAATTTAGTCAAGAAGATAAAAAGACTTGTATGCTGGAAATGACAAAACACTGATGAAACAAATTTAAAAACACACAAGAAGATGGAGAGCTATCTTGTGTTCAATCGGAAGAATTAATATTTTAAAATTGTCCATACTACTCAAAGCAATCTATGAATTTAATGCAATCCCTGTCAAAATCTCAGTGGTATTTTCTACAGAAATAGAAAAACCAATCCTAAAATTCATACAGCACAAAGGACCCCAAATGCCAAAACAATCTCGAGAAAGGAGAACAAAGCTGGAAGCATCACAATTCCTTACTTCAAAATATATTTCAAAGCTACAACAATTAAAACAGTATCTATCTTTATGCCAGTGCCATACTGTTTTAATTGTTGTAGTTTCTAGAATCCTTGGTGCCAGAGCTATATATGTTTTGTAGAGTATCCCAACAGATCAGACTTTTCTACATTTGGTGATATTTTTTTCCACCTTGAACCGCCAGTGCTGATAAAATTGTTTATTTTGCTCAGGCATGGGAACTTGCCAAGAACTTATTAGCCTCTTTGATATGCTGGAATTCCCTTGAACTTGACAGTTTAGTGTACTTAATCACTTGTTTTTTCAGCAGCACTCCTATGGAGAGACAGCAAGAAGAAAAAAACAAAAAACGGATACATCACCAGATGGAGAAAAGCATTAGCCACTCTTGACCTTTCGAGTGTTCTATCTTCTAGGCCCACATTCGGGGACATGTCTGTTGGGCAGATGACTGGAGCCAGACTGTATGGGTTCAATAGTGAAACCTTAAAGAAAGCTGAAACAAACAAGCAATGTGTCTGAACATATTAGGTCACAAAGAAAAGCCTGAAGCATTCTTTAGTGTATTTATATGGAATTAGAGGGCAGAAGTGTGGAAGGTGAGAGGAGAAAAAGTCCAGTTCCATTTTTTGAATGAAAACACAACTCAGGAAAGGATGAGGAGTCCTTTGACTCTGTTTAATTCAATTCATTTATAGTCAGTCTCTTTCCAAATTAATTTTGCTCCTCTTTTCTGACGTTTCCTCTGTGAGGAAAATCTAAATTCAGTGCCCTGTGAAATGTCTCATTTTTTGCTGTGCAAGTGGGTAATGATATTCAAGGCTGGAAAATGCTATTGGATTTCATCTCTCTACCTGCTCTGAAGTCTGCGGCCCTACCCTGGGCTGCTACATAGGAGATCATCATGACTATAAAATAATTTTGAGTGTTGCCATTAGTGGCAGGAAAGTGTACATCTACAAGGAAGTTAAGAAGGGAGGACAGGCATGGCTGACCATAACATGACAAATGATGGGACACTTTTTCACATTGAAGCAACTCTTTTCAAAGTCACATGATAAAGAATATAGCAATTATTTCTCCTTCCTCCAACATAAAGACAGAGAGAGAAAAAGAGAGAAAGGAAAAGAAAGAATAAATGAAAGAAAGAAAGAAAAAAAGAGAGGGAGGGAGGAAGGAAGGAAAGAAGGAAGGAAGGAAGACCTAGAGTAGGGAATCGTCTGTAGGGATGCCACCTCCCTAAATCCACTTCCCATGGGACACAATCAACCCTAGGAACAGAAGCACCATGGGAAGAATGGTGGGGTAGTGATTTTCCTTAACAAGAATGGTTTGGGTCTTCTTTTTGGGGGGCCAGTTTTATTTTGGTACTATAGAGGCCAAAATGGAAACTCAGTTTCAAGTTCGAGCGAATAGGCTCCTTCTCTTCACTAATATTTCATCCACAGGGTTCTAGTTATTGAGACTGAAGTGCAACTGACTAGACCATCCAGCCTGTTGCTTTATTTCTAAGATGAACAGAGCCACACTCCAAGTATGAGCTCTGTTCACAGAAAGGTAGCAGCTCACCAAGACCCTCCTTCCTCAAACGCAGAGCAGACACACACACAAAAGAAAATGAAAACGGACTCTTTCTTATAGAGAAAGAGAAAAAACAGGAAAGGGAGGCAAAGAGAGAAAAGAAACGACACCCTCCCTATCACCTAAAAGTAGCTGCGAGGGTGAACCGGAAAACATAAAGTCCTCATGTGGAAATTGCTAGGAGGGTGCAGAGACTTTGCCTGGACTGGACTAGTTGAGAGCTGTTTTTCCACATCTGCAGTGCTCAATTCTTTCATCCCTGAGATGCCTGAAAAGAATTAGAACAACACAAGCCCCAGCAACAAAAGCTTCATTTGAGCTCAGCAGTGTACACCCACCAATACAAGTAGGAGTAACACAACTGTCTACCCAACTTTCAAGGTCTCAAAAACAAGAACTCCAGACTCCCTCGAGGGCTTTGCTGTGCTAGAAGAAGCACACACTCTTGCACCTGATTGAGAAAACACCTTGGCTTCAGTCCTTTCTAATTCAGATTGGAGATAAACAGCCAGAAACACAGGCCAGTGCGGGGTGGAATAATTCTGTAGTATCGCTACAGAGTGAGAGCTTTGCCTAAACAACACCAGACTTCTGTGTTAAGGGAAAAGTTCCTGGAATGAACTGAGCGGCTACATCCTTGAAGGAAGGAGGAGGTCTTGTTCTCCCTCGTCTTTCCAAGCAGATACCTCAGCACCTGGCCTGCGGGAATTGCTCATTCTTATGTTCATTTATTGGAGAATTGGGGGCAAATAATTATGGCATGTGGGGGGAAAAGAAGTAACTGCAATAAAGACAGGGGAGCCTTTGCAAGAGAGAGAAGGCAAAGAGTAAACAATGCTAGAAGGAACTAGGTATGGGAAAGCAATAGGAGCAACGGTGGCAGGTAAGCAGATAGAGATGACCCTCGGGAACCATCCAGCACCTTGAGAACACCAGGCTCTCCTGTCCTTCCCTGCCTTTACACAAACTGTGCTCTCAGCTGGGACTTCCCTCTCCACCTATCAAAATTCAATCCATCATCCAAAGGTAAGGCCAAAGGATACCTTCTTTGCTCCCCATGGCTGACACCTGTTCCTGCAGCCCATTGTCTTTGTGTTACAGCAGTGAGGGTGTGGGGTTCTCGTCGGTCATGTTCACATCCGCCTCCTCTGCTAGGCTGTGGTCTCTATGGGGCTGGGACGTGGTCCAACTATTCCGTACCCCCCAGCACTCAACCCAGAGAATACACAGAGTAGGGACTCCGTGGAAGTGCACGAACTTGCATGTAAAGAATGCACTTTATAGAGGATATGCTGCCCTGATGTGGGGCTGGAGGTGGGGTGGGGCCCGAATTTTCTGGTCTGCATTCGCTCTAGTTCAAAGCCCGCAGCAAACAGCCGGAAGGCTAAGATTCCCCTATTTGTTCCTCATCCCTGGTGGGCAGCACCACTGGGCATAAAGCCCCTCGGAAATGCTGGGGGCCTTCCATGACCTTCCATGACAGCCCACCTCTGATACCCTCTAGGGCTGAGTCCAGGTACGCAGTTTGACCTCCTGCCCTGGATGGGACCTGGCCGCCGGCCTTGCAGTTTCCATACACCTTTCCTCGGGAATCTTCAAGTCTTCTCGGCACTGATCTTTTCTAAACCTCTTCACCCAGTCTTCTGGTCCCGATTCTGGTCTCATTTCTCAGAGCATCTCCATCTGTGGATCCCATGTTCTGTCAGGGCATGGAGTCCCACAGCTGCTCTGACATCTGTCTTGGAGGCAGTCCAAGCGCGACTGGTACCAGATGATCCTGGTGAGATGGCACTGATGTCTCTCAGCAACACTGGACACGGTCGGTCACCCCCTCCTTCCCGAAACGTTCTTCTCTTTGCTCCCAGTCCCCCAGAACCTCCTGGTTTTCCTTCTAGCTGTCTGGTCCCGATTTCTCTCTCTTGCAGGTGCTTTCTCCTCTGACTTACTTGCACAGCAGAGATTCTCACAATTTAAAGTAAAAGAAGAATAGCCCGGAAAGCTTAAAACTGCCTGCAGGTATTCTGGTTCAGAAGGGGTCTGAGGGCTTAAGTTTAACAAGCACCTCAGGTGCTTTCGCTACCGCTGATGCCCGGACGGCACTGAAAACCGAAGCTCGAACCAGCTGCAGTCGTGTTGGGCCTTGTGTTTTCATTCTGTGACCTCCTTCTGTGACCTTCAGGGTCAGTTCTGTCTCTGGCCTAAGCTGCTCAGCAGAGCTCCTGTTCTGGACAAAGGCACCCTTTTGCCTGACAATTTGAAGGCTTCCAGACATTTCCAACTCGGAGAAAAGTATTTTCTTTGACCCAGCTGCTCAGGACAGAGGACTCTGAGAATCTTCCTTGGCTTCCCTGTCACCCTTGACTCACATAACCCAGTCTAAGGGTAAGGCCTGTAGAGTCTTAATTCCCCATAGGACAGCCTCAAGAAAGCAGCAAAGCAGCAGTCTGTCCTAGGTAAACCTAATCACGGCACCTCAGCACTTTATAAACGCTCATTTACTTCCCCAAACACCTGGTAGTCAGAATCCTCCCAGGCCTTTCACAATTTAGCCTGGGGGTCGCCCCGCGGGCCAATCCGCCCCCACCACCTGTTTCCTTAATGACCTTTCATTGAAACACAGCCCCACCCGTTTGTTTACTTACCGTCTACAGCTCCTTCCGGCTACAACAGCAGAGGGACTCCTTCTAGCAAAGATCAGGCGGCCCACAAAGCCTCAAGTATCTGCTCTCTGGCCCTCTGCCCAGTACCCCCGGGTCTAGTCTCTGCCTGCCTCACCACCGTCACATAATGAGCTAATTCCCACATTGGGGTCTCGGCCCCTGTTGCTCCCTCAGTTTCAAATGCTCTGCCCCAACCCCACTCTTGAACACCTAATTTGAACTCACCCTTTAGGTCTTTCATTTAAATGTCCTTTCCACAGGACAGCAGCCACTAACTCCCTCTCCCCCCCAACCTTCTCCCCACTCCAGTACGAACAAGGTCAAATGAATGCAAGCCATTTAGGGGACAGACATGGGTCTTTAGGAGAGCGGGTTGAAGTCAGTCTGCCAGTTTCAATCAGTTCGAGCTACACGAGCTTTACATGTGATACGACCACGTGATACGACGGAAGGCTACAAAGAGAGGCCTCAGTCCACTGTTTGTCACAGGCCTGAAATGCCACCATTTGTCCAACGAACGTGGTCTCCTCCTCTCTTTCTCAATAACCTCTCTTGAAATACCCCTGAGAGTATGAACATACTCATGTACTTGTGAATTAGCTGCAGCGTGAATTTGGTGTTTGAACATGAATCAGGTAGAAAGAAAAACATGAAACAGAATTGGAGTTTTAATGGGAGTGGGGAGCACTTGGCCACTGTCACAAAAACGGATGTTTGAATTGGGCATGTACATGAAGAGAGAGGAGAGGCCAGAGGGTCAAGGTGCTTTGTCACATATCAGCAACAAATCAAACGAAATATTTTTATTCCTTCCAGTCTTTTCTACTTCAACATTAATTAGGCAGAGGTTATTTATACATTTAACACTGTGACTGTTTAGAAGTGAAATAGGACTCTAAAATGCAAAACTGCTAATTTTGAATGAACTGTTAACTAGTACCTTTGAAGTTTGAAGGTTTTATTTTTTTTAACCTTCCTTTCCTCCTTTTTTTTTTTTAAGAAAACTTTGTCTCTATGGAATGAAATTCAAATAAATATTTCTGAGAGTATTTTATTTGTAATTTAGATAATTTGTGATTGCTATTCTTAATATAGTCTGTTGTATATAACCTGAATTAAAATTCTATGGAATAATTTTCAAATCTATCTAATTGAGGGTAAATAATAAAAAAATAGACCCAACTCTAATTAGAGAAGATGATATAACAATAAACTAACCTTTGTATTCCATTTGCCAAGCTTAAGAAATAACCTCAAAATTGAAAATGTAGGACTGAAATAATAAATATAAGCACATCTTATCATTGCCGGTGTGAGGTTGTTACTAGAGTGCCATCTTCAGTGCAATGTACAAAGGAAGTTGTTTTTTCCTTTGTGAGAAAATTAAACATCAGAGACTATTCTTTTTGGAATGCTGACGCAAAATGAAAACACTAAAAATTAGAAGGCAACTTATGTCTCTTCCACAATGATGCTTCATGTCTAACTGGTATTTGGGGTCATTGATTTGTTATTCTAATATCCAGTGGATATCATCTATTAGTAATTAAGCTACTATAGATCGAAGATTTGAATGTCTGGGACAAAATAGATTATTTGGCAGTTTTGACTCTCTTGGTCAATGACTTTAGTGTATAAGGCAGAGAATCCTAGGATCCTAGAAGTGTCCTCAAAGAAACAACTAGTCCAAGCTTGCATTCAAATACATTTCCTTGAATAACATCCATCCTCCTTGTCAAAACCATTCTCGCTCCGGCTACTTGTACGGATAAAGAAGTCTGTATTTTGAAATCTAGCTCATTCCAGTCATGGGCTGCTAGAAAACCTTATGGAGAATGTCCTTATGCTACATTGGAAAGTCTCCCTGCAGCCTCTCCCACAGATCCTTATTCTCCTCTTTGGAACTTCCAAATAGAACAGTGTAATGGAAATAGCATTATCCTGTGAGTCAGGAGAAACAGGTTGTAGACCAGATTGGTCTTAATATGTTACTTGGCTTTGGGCAAGTCACCTTCCCTCTCTAGCCCTAGTTGCTCTTCCAAAAGAAAAGGAATAGTGATGAAATGATCTGATTTGCAAATTCAAGGAGTATGTATACTCCCGGCTTCCTGTGATGGTTTTTCAACGTTAGGGGTGACTATTTATCAACAGGCTCTTGGTTTACCCCTGTTCCGACAACCTTTAAGATGGAATAAAGACCATTTAGTTCTACCGTAAGACCACTCTGTTAGGTCAGCAACTGGCCGTCTTCATTATGCTTATAGTCAAATGAGCTGCTGAAATCAGATACGCGTTTGAGATTAAATAACCCAGTTAGTGCTCACACACTTCTACACCGCAGCCGCATCTAAGCAACGAGGATGACTGTGCAGAGAATGGAAATACTGTTCCGGAACTGAGTCCTACTTCCCTCATAACGCACGTATCAAAGCCTACCAAAAAAAAGCCGACATGTTCAAAGGAAGGTGCTCTACCTTGATGTAATTTTAATAAAATGCCTGTGTTCTGGTTCTCTGAAAAGCCCTCTTTTCCTAAGGACAGGCTAGTTCCCTTCCTAATCCTGATGGTTTTATCCGGTTTCCAATACACATTTCTGGGTGACTGCCTAGTGACATATAGAAAAAAAAAAATGCTTTGTGAATTTTCACGGTGAGAATTGATACAGCAGCATTTCAGCAGCTGTGCCAAATCTGAGCAAATGACTATTTTCTGAAATAGTGCAAGGAGAAAATAACAGCCATGTTTACGGCAACACATGGCAAACCTGCCCACATGTCAGCAAGAATGAACTTCTTTAGTTATCGCAGGGGCTCCAGAGTGCAAGCTGATTTCTTGAGTCCCACTCAGGAGTTGAAGTGCTGCCCTCCGAACCCACGGCAAGGAGACCCAAAACACAAGAAACGTCTTCCTAAAGTTGGCTTCCTCCCCCGCCCCCCCGCCCCCCGCCCCCGATAACACACTCCGTCTTTCTTTTTTTAAATATTTTATTTATTTATTTATTTGACAGACAGAGATCACAAGTAGGCAGAGAGAGAGGAGGAAGCAGGCTCCCTGCCAAGCAGAGAGCCCGATCCCGGGACCCTGGGATCATGACCTGAGCCGAAGGCAGAGGCTTAACCCACTGAGCCACCCAGGCGCCCCCACACTCCGTCTTCTTATAATTATTTTTGTGTCAGCACGACTTTCTTTTAAATCAATCACTTACTGTACTAAATTTTCTATATTTCTGGAAGTTCTAGAAGGAAATGAGCAGATTGAAGTGTGATGATTCTTTCTATAAATAAACAGTGAGTTTCCAGGATGGAATTACTTTCCACTTGGAAGGAGAGCCAGGCATAAAACAACTGGTAGCTGTTGTGGGCTGGAAGATGGCTGGTAAATAAAAACAAAGATGGCCACGTGGGATACGCATTCAGTTGAAATGCTCTATAGATGTGATAATACTATGGGGCGCCTGGGTGGCTCAAGTGGGTTAAGCCTCTGCTTTCGGCTCAGGTCATGATCCCAGGGTCCTGGGATCGAGCCCCACATCGGGCTCTCTGCTCAGCAGGGAGCCTGCTTCCTCCTCTCTCTCTGCCTGCCTCTCTGCCTGCTTGTGAGCTCTGTCTGTCAAATAAATAACGTCTTTAGATGTGGTAATACTACAATGGCAAATACATGCTTGCACATAGAATTCTAGATTTTTTCGTGTGTCCTGTCACTAACAACCGAACAGCAGTGGGGAAAAAAAAAAAAAAAGCAAAAAAAGCTCCCTGAGCTAGCCTGTGCCATAGATGATGTTGGCTGTTCATAGCAGCAGAAGAGAAGAATTTCCAGCAGGGAGGACTTGGCAAAGGCGACACAGCCCTGCTATGGAACAAGGAGACCCATGGCAGAGACATGGCATCCCGGGGGTTCTTGCAGGAAATGGCTTTTGAAATGTGCACTTGGTAATTTGTATTGAAATACAATTTCTGAAAACAAACCAAAAGGCTTAGCAGCTTTTTATCATGGGATTAGGAACCCAAATGTTTGTATCGATTTCTTTTGCTCCCTATCCAAATTCATTATATGTACTACCATGTTTCACTTCCTATTCTCACTAAGCACAAATACTGCCTATTGTTTTTTTACAGCTAGAGCTCTACCAGGAGGCCCTGACAGTCAGTTCGTGATGTCAGTCAGCCTGGGAAACAATTCCACGGGAGCTGAAAAGGTAACCCGTTGTTTTAATGGACCAGTGAATTCCTTGAAAACGTACAAATTACTAGTGTTGCGTTGGTACGTGCTGGGTTTCATGCCTATTTACAAGAAATAAAGTGGAGAGGGAGAATAAGGAGAAAGAAGGCTGTGATTTGACGTATGTTGCCAGTGTTCTTGTTCAGTAATCAGATTCTGAGTTCTTTCTGATAAATAATAAATAAGCATTTTTTTGATAAATAAGCATTTTCTTCCTCCGCATACTCCTTTGCCCTTATCCTCCCTAATCTTAACTTAGGTAGAGAGCCCTTTGGTCAGTAATTTGTAACCTCCTTGTTCTTCTTTTTAACCTCTGTGTTCTAATAATGTCTAATCAAATCATTGCCTTTATTTTGGATCTAGATGTCTCTCCATGGTTTTCTGAATAATAGTTGTGATTTGATTACTAGTATATATGAACACAGTGGTCAGGTTTCCATTTAAAGTGAATAAAAAAGCAGGATATTTATCACTGGGGCCCCAGTACCTACTTTGATTTGGAAAATCTAGGTAGTCAAGGCAGAAACATTGTGTTTATATCAACTAAATAATTCTTTTTGTGCATAGTTCACTATTTGTGTATACTCCTGTGTGTGTGTGTGTATGTGTGTGTGTAGGTCAATCTGGCTTATTGTTCCATTTTTGTTTGGTTTTTCTTTTAGACCTGGCCTATTGTAGAAACTAACAAAACAATTGCATTGGCCAAAACCCAAATAATTCGTATTTGTTCTCGATGTTGAGCTTTACTGATTTCACACTAATAAACACACTAAATGGCTACAAATATGACCTATCAGAAAAGACTTTTATTAGTGAAAACAGCATTAAAATTACTGAATATCAACTCCAGAATTTTACCACAATGGTTCAGTTCACATGAAACAATAATGAAAATATACATTGCAATTCATAATCGGGAGAACTGATCTTACTGTGATTTTGAAAAGGCTTCCACAAGCAGTATCCATTGCACAACATGACTTCCCCAGGTTGGTAACCAGCAACACAGGACATGATCTAGTATCTGTAAGGTGCCAACTGAGAGAAATGTGTTGTTCAGAAACTTTTCTAGAAGACTATTTCCTTCCTAGAGCTAATCTGAAAGTGACGTTTTGCACTTTTTCATTACATACTCCTATATAATTTCTATGAAGTCCTTATTCATGAGCTTTTTAAGGTAAACAAGCAATTTCTCATTCCTGACATATTAATAAAATCACCAGACTTTCTATCTAGCCAGTGTCTACAAAAGCAAACTAAGATGGAGCACCGAGTCATTCTTTCCTGGTTCTGGATACTGTAGTCCATGGATCTGGTAATTACTAGAATTTGATGAAAAATCTGAATCTTTTTAGATTCAACAGCAATTATTTGGCTCGAAGCATTATAAGCAGTTGTCTCACAGCCCCACTTAGTTTTCCCTCTGTAGACATAGGAACAACAGGTTAAACGAAATCTCTAAAAAAATTTAAGAAGTCCTGCTCGCGCATATAAGATACACAACACAGTTTGTCTTCCTGGATTTCCCCTTCTGAAATGCAATCTTATCAACCAGTGGAAACGAACATGAAACAAAATTCAAAATTAGATTAAGGGCAATGTTGTCCAAAATAAGTCATTTAAAATTCATTTAACTTCCTGTTTGCTTTTAATTTAACAACGGACAGATAACCAGCAAATCCAAAACTGAGGGTTAACAATTATCAGGTGTACTTGACCTTTGTTGCTAGTTATTCCCAGTAAGTGAAGCCACAAACAGGATATTTTCGTTCAGCCCATCTGACCATAATGACTAATTGAATGAGCACTGGAACTGAAGCCAAGGCTTCGTTTGGTACCACTTGTCTACATAACTGAGAGGCCGGGGCCCAAAGCCCTCTTCTCAGTACTCACGAAGAACTTGGGAAGAGATGTAGAGAGAGGGAAACAGAGAATATACTGTTCACTTCTTCAGTCTTGCTAGGTATAAACCTAAGACCATGACACCTTCATTTATATTTTCTCTCTGTTTCCCTCTCTCTACATCTCTTCCCATAAGGAAACATGCAGAAGCCTTTAAATAGATAGTTAAGATTGAATATTAATATTTGCTTATCTGCAGTTATGTCAGATCCCAACTGATTAATGGGAATGGGCTGCCAGTGGAAAGGAACACAGATGGCAAAGAGGTCGGAAAAGGAAGCATCTCTTAACAGAGATTTAGCAATTACGTTTAATACAAACAGTATTCTAAAGCTCTGTATCTTACCCTCAAATCTAGGTGAAAACATCAATTTGGTTACTGCTTTATTTCCTCTGAAAGATAATGGAAAGATAAATATATTTAACAAACTGTGGCTTCAGAAATACCATTGTAGCAAACGATTTTATTAATACTTTCATAAAAATGGCATTTAATAAATGCTAAGACCTTGATGTTATTAAAAGCAAACAAAAGTCATTAAAACAGTTTCTTTCTGTGATTTACACTAGCTTTTATAGCATGACTGGATTTTTATCTTATAAACTAACTTCAAATACTAATAATCAAATCAGGGTAAAAACAATACAATGTGTTTTCTTTACTTTATTTCAAAATAGTGATTATAAATACATTCTTAATATATTTTCTCCCCAGCTCTTTGGATGCGACAACAATAACAACAACCAAAAAAAACTCACTGTGCTCATTTCATACAATGTCAATGTACAAATCATGCAAAAGATATTATAGATTACTATTACTGCCATACATTTCTAGATGTGTTCTGTTATTTCTGCGATACCTGCTGACGTTACTCATGAGGCCATGCCCTGTATAATTTATGCATCCTTACGGCTTAAAGAAAAAAAATGCTTCCAAAAAGCAACAAAAGAAAGCTGGTCTTAAATGATTTTCTAATTAATATATTTATTCAGTTCATTTTCAGAATGGAAAACTAAATATAGAATATAAATTGCCTTATAGACTTGAATCACTGTATTTTAATAGCTGCTTTCTCATAAAATTACACAAAGATTTACTTTGAAAGAATTGAACCATTTTTATTGATTTCATAAAAAAATAATTTAAAACTTGATTTATATTACACAGACCTAATATATTATCTCAACCCCTTCACTAATTTCATATGCTCTAATCTTCTTTGCAACCATTCTAACAGAGTCCAAGCACATGATACAATGCCAAGAAGCCCATGATGTGTCAGACCACATTAGAAGTGAGCACTTCTTGGATTTTCTAGATTTGAATCAAATTCCACCAAAGATGCTGCACTGACATGTAGATCACTCCTCAAGGGGTTAAACTAACATCAAGGTTATTGTTGAAGCCAACAAAATGTAGATACAGTATCTTAACTGCTCTTGTACTCAATGCAAAACTTAGGCCTAACTACATCATCACAAAATGTACAAGGAAAACTAATGAGAGACAGGTGCAAAACAGTATACACTGTATCATGTAGGCACAATGACTTCAGTTAAGGAAAACAGATCAGCCTTAACCAAGGATTTGTTACTGTTGTTCACTTACAGTTAAAACCTCCAAATAACCACACACATTGAAATTTCTTTTTAAAAAAAGTTGAACATTTATACCTTTCGGCAGAAGGGGATGAAATAGCCAATATGCTACAGCAAGTTTGAGATGGTGGCAGGTACTCTTGAAACATCTTCAAAGCATCACCACACTGAATAAAAGGCATCATCCCAATGACCTATTATCCCCAGATCATGGATAGAGCTTTCCGGTTCCTCCCCTAAGTGTCTACTTAAGATTCCTCAATCCATACTTTATTGACAGGATAAACTAAAACACTTTCTTTGAAGCCTTTGCGTCTTTATCCTGTCAGTATGCATTAGGAGCCCTTTAATCCATGGACGCATGGAGGCATGGTAATGGCAT
The DNA here is from genome assembly GCF_002288905.1 of Enhydra lutris kenyoni. Taxonomy (NCBI): domain Eukaryota; kingdom Metazoa; phylum Chordata; class Mammalia; order Carnivora; family Mustelidae; genus Enhydra; species Enhydra lutris. The sequence goes on along the minus strand of NW_019154149.1, from coordinate 4,791,015 downwards.
ATTAAAAGTCCTTAGGAAACTGTAGATGAAAATACGCTGTTGGGCACATGTCTTTGTGTCTTTTCTTTCAAGATCAGAAAGCAAGTATTTATTTGTATATTTTTTAATATTCATATAAAGTTTTCACAGACATTGTCATGAAAATTAAAATTACACATTAAAGTTTTAAGAGCACCAGCACATACATATGGAGACAATTTTTTCTGCTATTTAAAAAAAATCTCCAAATTACCTATATGTATGCATATACACCCAAATACACACACACACACACACACACAGAGGCGCACACACACATACACGCACACCGTCTAAGAATGCCAAGTTATTTTTTTTTTATCCTGGAACAAACCTATAAAGCCCTGAAATTAGTACTTAATAAAGGGACTACGTTACAACTTTAGCCATAATATCATTTTGGAAGCTGAGCCAAAACATCTGCCACTTGAAGTTCATGAAGAATGTCTATGTTTACCTTCTTGGTTAACTCACTGATGAATACAGTGATTATAAGAAATGGAGCACAAAGAAACATACATAGGTGGGCAGGCCAAGAAGGTAATGTGTTTTAGGATGTCGCTTTGCTAACTGGGAGCTCCTAAAAATCTTCCAATGTCTCCCATTATCAAGTCCTTCCTTTGACCAATTTTGACTTAGAAGTTAACAGCACAAGCAAACACAGTGAACTCATCTGAGACCAATGAAAGCATTTTACAGTGTGGCTTTGGGAGCCGAGATGTTCACTGCTCTACTGGATTATCTGATAGTAGCTGGAATGATGACAGAACAGGATACTGATGCATACGAGATATAACTATTAACCTTACTCATTGTTTTAAATAGTTGTAGTGAAAACTATTTGAATTAAGCTCATAGAATCCTGAAAAGCAAGACAACTGATGGCAAATAACAACTGCCCCAGACACGATACTATAAAACTAAGGAACCTATTTTAAAATGCACGGTTGGTAACAAATCTGAAGATAATATGCTAAGTTCTCAAGAATAGCACAGAACTGGTTTTTATCTTTTTTTTTGTATTTTTGTGTTTTTGTGGTTTTTTTTTCCTTGTTTCGTTTTTAAATTATACCTGATCACAATGTCCAGAATATTTCTGTACACAGAAGCTTCAGTTTCAGTTTGGTATATTTTTTTTCCTGTCTAAATGTATACCTATTGATAAATTCCCTGTGATCAGGAAAACAAGTCAGGCATATTAAATACATATTAAGGAGTACATATTTTTCTATTTAGTATACAAAGTACTTCATAAATATGAATTATGTTACAAAAATAGCTTTGGGTGCGCTCACACGGTAAGCACTTCGCTAATTTTGGACAACCTTTAAGGATTGTGGGTATTTCACGTAACTGAGAACAAACTCTAATGTTAGTTTAATTTGAGCCTTGTTTAATTCTGATAAACATCGTGTATTTCTTCAGATCACCACAAACGCTATGTAACTCACGTTGACTTTTCTCTTTTAGGTTTTATGTGTAGACAGGTAATGCTTAAAGTGTTCAAATTTATTTTATAGTTACGTAATGCATGGTATATTTTAAACAAATATTTGCACAATTTTAACATTATAAATCCAGCGGTTTCAAGATGCAGGCCATAAAGTTTACCGATTTACAAATACTATCGAATGTTCTCTCTTTGCATGCTTTTTTTTTTTTAACTTTTCAGATAATCTTTACACAGAGTTGTTACAATGCCACAAATCAAAAGGATTTATTCCAGTTCCACCGACTTGATCTACGTGCAAGATGAAGGACCCAGCTGAGGTACAAACACTGGTACCAGTTTTCTCGAGTTTGCTTTACAAAGCACAAAGAGACGGAGGTTTTGCATCGGGGTACAAAACAGATTTGCCTCTTGAGGTTAAATTCAGTGTATTATGTATATAAAGCATCCCTTTGGCAATAGAGTTTGCAGTATCCCCACAGGACTCCACAGTATAGGTTTTATGTAGTAAAATCTATTAAGGAAACTCTCTTCTACCGGACACATCTTTGCAGCTACAGTTAATGAGACAGCCTCGGAAACACCTGCCTCTATGCCTATTGATAATATAGTATTTGGAGTTAGAAGTCAACAAAAGGCACTTTCATCATTAAATAAATGTCCTCTGTATGAAGTGAGATTGCATGACCTAGATCTTGTTCAAAGCTGTCTGCTCCTCAAGGACCTGTAGGTAGTCAGGGGAACTCTGGAGTTTTGCCTTCAGTTCAAAGTACTCGCTGCTCTTCCGCTGCTCCACGACAATTTTACTGTGGTTGCCGCCTATCAGGGACTTCTTGTTTTTTTTGTCTTGTTGTTTTTCTGGATAGCGGATCTCGAAGCCACTGACACCTATGCTATTGTACTCCTTTTTGCTTTCCAGAAAATTCTGAATAAACACGTTGGAATCCCTGCTCGGGAATAATTCGTCCAGCTCATCGATTGTGCTCAGTCTCTTCCTGCCATCCACGTGTAGTAAATCTTTCTCCTTGTCGGTGACATTTCTCATGACGACTTTCTGTCCTGGAGGATCGGAAAACATGAAGCCGGTTTCTGACTCTTTCAAACCGCAGGTGTGGCTCTTGCTCATCTGCTCGATGGTTTGTGGAATGAAGGCTTCCGTGCTCAGTCCGTCTTTTTTATTGGTCTTGTGGTCATGCTTCCTCAGCTGCAGCTGCATGGAGCCGCACTCAGGATTCCCCAGGCCCTCGTGCTTGACCGTGGGCTTCTTGTTTCGCCGCAGCACAAAAACAAGAAGACAAAAAGCAACGAAGACAGTTAAGATGAGGACCACGAGGATGCTGAGGATGAGAATAGACAGAGGCACCGGGCCACCGGGAGGACTTCGAATGGGACCCAGTGGGGTGGTGAACGTAATGGCAGGTGCAGGGCTCGTAAACGGCGCCGATGGCTTGTTTAAGAGTTTGGGACATAAGATTTCATTCTTGAGGGACTTCAGCTCGATGTTGGCAAACTGAACCGGAGTCTCACATTTCAGTTCCTTCACGACAATGCCATCATTCAACTTCTCCAGCCACAGCTTTAATGCCACCAAGTCACAAGTGCAGTCCCAGGGGTTGCCCTCCAAGTCGATCTGTGTGAGAGACTGCAGCTGATCGAGGACCCCGCTGACGGGTAAGTACATGAACTTGTTGTTCCTCAGGTTCAGTCTAGCGAGGGGTGCTCCCGAAAAAATGTAAACGGGCAGGCTCTTCAGGAGATTGTTGTTTAAGTAGAGCAACTGCAAATTTGGCATCGAGTCAAAGGTGCCCGCCAGGATCTCCTTAATCAAGTTGTATTCCAAATACAGATACTGCAGGTTATGAAGGCCGGAAAATATCTCAGGATAGAGTCTTTCGATCTGATTGCCGTTGAGATACAGCCTGCGTAAATTAGTGAGATTGTGGAATACGTCTCCCTTGATCGCCGTAATCTGATTGCTGCCTAAATGGAGCAAATCCAGTCCTTCAAACTCGGCGAAGTCCGCGACGTCCACGTCTTTGATGCTGTTGCCATTGACGTGCAACTTCTTGGCATTTAAGGGTTTCGGGACCAGTTCAGACATGGACTGTATATTCTTCTCTTGGCAGTTGACGCTCAGTCCCAAATCCGAAGGATGTGTTTTGCAAAAGCAGGGTGCTGGGCAAGGTGTCAGAGGGGGCACCCTCGTTTGGTAGGACACAATCTGGCTGAGATTGCGGTTGGAGAGGGACTTGCCCGCTACGATTCCAGAGATCTTGGACGGATTGGTTGTTTTCGGCGGTTTGGTCACTAATCTGTGTAAGGATGTTTGGGTCGTGTGACCGTTGGGAGTGGTGTAGCCATTCTCCAGCTGAGACGGGGGCAGGATTCGCACATCGAAATCACTGCCTGTGCCCATGGGGCATAATTCTTGTTTGTTGGTTTCTTTCAGAAGCCTCCCGTATAAGTCGCTGGGAGTTTCGCAGATCGCCTCTCCTATGTAAATGTTATATGGCATATTCTCCAGCCACGCTTTCAAAGGCAACAAATCACAGCTACAGTTCCAAGGGTTATCTTCCAGTTGCAGTTCAACGACACGGCCTATGTGCTCCAGAACTCCGATATAGGGGAGCTTCTGGATTCTGTTCCCCCGTATATCCAGATGGGTCAAAGACGCGAATCGGAAAATATTATCAGGAAGGAATGAAATCAGATTGTCATTAAGAATGAGAACTTTCAGTTTGTGGAGCTTATTGAAGGCTCCTCGTTCAATATACTTGATTAAATTGTAGTCAGCCTGGAGATACTCCAAGTTCTCTATGCCAAGGAAAGTGTCAGCTCGGAGAATCTTTAATTCATTGTTGTTCAAGTGCAACTGCTTTAATGCACTGAGCCCAAGAAAGGCTCCTCCCTCAATGTTCTGCAGTTTATTATTTCCCAGCTGCAGGGATACTGCGTGTGAAAAATTCAAGAATGTGTTTGGATAGAGGATATTTAAAAAATTGTTTTGGAAATTGAGGTGATAGAAATTAGACCAAGGTGGCTTCAGCTGATTTGGTCTGTAGACCGAAACCTTCTCACAGTTGACATAGAGCACGTTCTCGACTGACACGCAGGAGCACACATTGCAAATTTCCACTGATATGTCAGAATCTGCATTTGTCGAAGAAATCAGGGCTGACAAAAGCAGAAAGAGCCAAAGAAACATCTTCTCGCAATCAGCAAACAACTTTCTGCTTCTGAATAAAGAGAAATAATCTAAAAAATAAAAAGAAAACATTTTTTCAATGATCATTACTTGAAAAAGTACTTGCGTTTACATCATACCATAGTGAACATGGGGTGCAATGATTAGCTTCGTATTTTTCTGCAAGTATTCTCACTCAGGTGAAAAATGATCACCGGAAATGCTGTCAGTTTTATTTCCATGCCTGTAGTTTATATGCCTTTTACATGTGCAGAAACACAACAAACAACAGGAGAAAAACGCTTAGTTGTGCTTAAACCTTTACATTCGGAAAATACTTGCTCTACGGTGGGCCATCAAACTCCACCCTTGAACACAGACCACAGGAGGCTGAAGAGAGAAGGTGTTAGAGCCCTGGATTCAACGGAGGGTGGCAAAGGGAGGGACTGGGTTGCTGTAGAGGGGACAGTCGAAAGATCAAGGTAGAAGGAGCCGTGGGAGGAGACCTGCCCGAGCTTTAGCCCACAGGTAAGCACGCTGCCACAAACGAGTTCACTCCTGTACATGTCTGCCTTAAAAAACACAGATGACCCAGTGATGTTCTAGAAAAATAACTGATTAGGAAATGGCCAAGTTCTAATTTCAAGTAAATACACAGTACCTAATTTCCTGACAGTCATCTCCCAAACGGGCCTGGGGTGGGGGTGGGGGTGGGGGGCTTTTGTCTCTGGGTCCCTGAAAGCAGGAGAGAAACCTGAAGCCTGAAGTCTTGAGTTGCCTAGCAGATGTCCAGACAGCTTTCCCACCCCCCCAAGAACCGGGTCTCCTGTCTACTTGGCCCACTTCTATTCCCTCACATGCCGTTTCGAACCCACGTCTGATGACTGACACTTGGCTCAGATGCTCATCTCCTTCACTGTGACCACAGACTAGCGCTGCTGAGGAAGGGGAATTCACACACTACAGTCCTCGAGTGGTTTTATCCGCAGCACCAGATACATTTAGTACAGCAAATGTTTGTCCTAAAATCATCACTTCCCAAACATCTCCTCCCAATATCACCACCCCATGTCTCTGTCTATAAACAAATCACAAATCACCTAGTGGAGTTTAATGCTTAGCAAATTAACCCGTTGTAGCCATTTCCTTAAATACTGCACGCCTGTAGAAATATATGCAACGTTTCCTGGAAAAGCCTAAAAAGAGAAATAAGCTCTGTGCATTTTACTGATGCGATTTTAGCCATGTGAGTCTTTTCCATCTTGAATGCAATTTCAATATGGTTACCACCAGATATTAATTAAATAAATAAATTACCCAGGAACACATGATGAGGGAATGATACAAAGAAGTGTCACACAAAAACTCCTTTGTTTATTTTGCCCACGAGGAATCAGCCAGTGGCAAAACCAACCATGTCTCAAGATACACCATCCTTTAGCCACGACCCAGAAAGATTTGCATTTTAAGTAGTTTGGTTCAGAATACAGCCGGCACTGGCACTGCCGAGATGCTCCTTGCCTGCCATGCAGACATGCATTCCCCCTGTTCACCATGATAGTTTGACTGGCAGTGCAAAACGAAGTCGTAAATTCTTAAGTATGACATCATCCAAGACAACTTTCATTGTAAAATCAAAATTTCACATGATCATTTTGCCTTCCTATAGATGTGGTTTCCAGTAGCTATTCTGGTCGGTTGAATCATTTCTTGTTACTACCCCCCAGCCAAAAATCAACCAAACTAGAAACAAATGAAAAGAAAACAAAAAACCGAAATAACCTGAATTCAGTACAAAAACACAACGAGGATCATCAGCAGATCTGAAATTGCATAAGGAGCTGCCCTCCTCCTCGTAATTTCTACTTTAAATAGCAAGGGGGGAAAAAGCCACAAGGACGAGCTAGGAAGTTCCCAAATGCATCTCCTGTGAAACAGAGAAAGCCGCAGGCAGCTGGAATGTCAAGCGAGGGAGAGGGGGAGTCGATTTCCAAGGAAGAGGGACCAAAAGGGCAAGAGACTATGGAGTAGTGGTGAGAGGAGGAAGGAGAGCTGGAAGGGAGCTAGGAAGAGGGGAAGGCGGCACTGAATGCAAGCGAAAGAAACCTCTCATTCACAGGCTACCACTAAAACGTGCACATATGGAAATCGGGGGGAAAAAGGAAAATAAGAAAAAACCCACAAAGTAGGAGTTGGATACCAAATGCCATCTCTCGGGCTGCCCGAGAGCGGCGCGTCTGCCGAGAGCGCCCGTCTCCCCATCTACCTCTCCGTCTCTCGGTCTCTGTGCCCTGCAAGACACTCGGCACCCACAGCCGGCGGGGACCGCCAAACCCCGCGGGGCTTACCGCGTATCGGGCATCCACCGGAGTGCGGTTCCCGGCGCGCGGCGCCCGTGCGGAAGGAGCGGGCCTGCGGGGAACAGACGCCTGCGTGGGGCGGGCCGAGGTGGCTCCCCTGGAGCCGGCAAGAGAAACCTCCGCCCGCCCGCCCGCCTAGGCGGGGGTGGGGGGCTCCGCCGAGAGACGCGGTCACTGCCGCCCCCTGTGCGCCACCTCGGGCCCGGCGGCGACGCGGCCGGAGGGGCTGCCGGCGGTGGCGCGTACCGCAATGTTTTGCCGCATCCCGGTGCCCGGAACCGGCGCGCAGCCCCCCTCCCGGGTCCCGGGCCCAAGCGGCGGCCTCGTGGGTCGGGCGGCAGAGGCGGAGACCGCTCGGGATGTCGCGGGGGCCCTCAGCTCCGCAGCGCACACATCTCTCCGCGCGCTCCCGTCCCACAAGGGGCAGCTATTGGAGTTTCCTTCGGCCTCTCTAGACCCGGGCGTGCGGTGGCTGAGGGGTCAAAGACAGCCGGCTCAGGCCACGAGGCCGAGGGCCACTGGGGCGTCTCTGGCCCGCTTGTCACGGACAGTGTTAGCCGGTGGCTCGGTGGCCGAGAGCGGCGGTCCAGGCACCCCCCTACGCCCTCCCAGCCGCCCCCCGCCCCCACTGGCCAGCCACAGAGCGCTGCTCTCACCAAGCCAGAAATCAGCTCAACATTTGGGCATCTTGCAAAGTCGCGCTGCCAGCACTTGCCCGGCTCTGCAGGGCTTTTAGAGTTAGCCACCGGCTTCTCTCGCGTTCCCCGTGTTGCTGGTGCCAGCAATCTCCCACCGGCTCGGGGGCCACTGCCCTGAGCCCCGGATCCACGTCCGCCTAGAGTGCTTGCGAGTGGGGCGCAGAAAACAAAGCCAGCGCAGCAGCGGCCCCGACAGCCCGAGCCGCCCTAGACCAGGACACTTTCCTCGCCACCCCGGCCGCGGAGGCAGCGATGTTAAGGACACCGGATTCTTTTGGTCCTCAGGGACTTGCGACCGCGCCGTGGGTAGGCACGCAGGGTGGTGGTGGGGTAGCCACTACAGTCGCTTTGGCCACTCGGCCGGCCCCAAACCAACACGACCCAAACTAAAAATAATAATCTACCTGACCCCTTACACACACACACACACACACACACACACACACTCTGGTGCTGCCGAACCAAGCGGGGAAGAGGCAGCGAGTGTCGGTGCAGCTCGCGCAGCCCCGCTGGAAATTCACCCACCTCCGGAGCCCAGCAGCTCTCGCAGGGCCCGCCGCGCCGGGATCCGCTCTGCAGTTTCCACGATGGTCTCTACGTGATCCGGGACCGAGCTGCGCCGCGCCGGCTCGCCCGTCAAACCCACCAAGCAGTCCTCGCAGGCAAGCAGGCGGGCAGCGGCGCGCGCGCGCGCACCCGGCCAGACACCGCGCGCGCACCCAGACCCTCGCACACGGGCTGCACCTTTACATACACGCGCCGAATCCCCGCCCCCGCCCCCCCTCCACCCCGCACACAAGCAGCCTCCCACCCGAAACTCAGGAATCTCGACCCCCGCACATTGCTGAGGCCCCCTGTCCCCCATCCAGACACCTCCACTTGATTCCTCTTCTACCCACACGCCAAGAAAGCGCACTTTCCTCCAGGCATCCGCCCCCTCTTTATGCCTAAAACACCCCCTAGGGAGGAGCGACCCCTTTCCTCACGCCAAGAGACCCCAGTCTCCAAACGCTAAAGCGCCAACCTCCATCCTCCCACCACATACACGCACACTCGAGTCCTTTCTCTTTCCTCAGTCCCCTAAGAACGAAGGCACACACACACACACACACACACACACACACACACACACACACACCCGGGGCGTTCTTTTGAGAGAGCAACCAAGAACCCCGGCAAAGCCAAAGAAACGTCGGAGGTGGGGGAGGGGGGACAAGGGAGGTAGATAGGGTCGTCGAATCTCCGCGGGATTGAATAATTCCAGGACCGAGGGGGGTGAGTCAACAACAATGACATTCAAAGGCAACAATCGCACTTGGGCTTTGTGTAGCGGGTACAGTACCTTCGGCTAATTGTCACCCCGCAGATCAGAGGGCTCCGGGGATACTTCTTCGGCAGCGGGCGATCCTGGATGGAGCCTTCTTGGGACCAGTTTCCTGGGATCCAGTAGTATCCTCACTCTCCCTACCTGTGTGCGCGTGAGGGGCTGGGGGCTTTAAGGCAAAAGTGTGAAGCTTTAGCTCAGAGTGAGACTTATTTAGTGGGTTTAGGAGGGAGACGGGTTAATTCTCCGCACCTTAGAACTCTGCGTGCCTTCGGTGTAGAACGGGTTAAGCAGGACGTTTAAAGAGCTGGGGGTGGGGAGAGAGGGATAGAGATAGAGGAAAGAGAGGTGTGGGACTGGGAGAGATGCCGCACTTGCGACCAAAAGAAGAAAAAAAAAATCTGCTTTGGCTACTGAGCATGCCCAGTTCCCAGCTCGAGCCCTATAAGGGAGGCATTGTGTGCGTTCCACTTCTCCGGGCTTTGGTGGTGACCGGGAGGGGACTTGGGTTGGGGAGGGTAGTGGTGAATGAGAGGCTTTAGGAAAGGGGGGACAAGGTTTGGAGCTTTGGGGCTGGGAGGGAAGAGACCTAAGGGAGGGGACTTGGGTTGGGGAGGGTAGTGGTGAATGAGAGGCTTTAGGGAAGGGGGACAAGGTTTGGAGCTTTGGGACTGGGAGGGAAGAGACCTAAGGGATACCTTGGGGAATCAGAAAAGGGAAATAAGAAAAGGGAATAAGAAAAGTCACATCGGTAGCCCCCTCACTCTCCTGTCTATACCAAAGAGGCTTTAGCAATACAATCTCAAATACCCAGAGGCTGCAAATCCAGCGTGTGAATTGTCTAGGCCCCTTTCTTCTACCCATTTGCTAGTGCTCCCACGAGAGAGTAGGAATATCCCGGAGAAAGGCTAATGTTCAAACGAATTTCGTGCAGTCTGGGAATTTAGTTAATAGGCTTGGCAAGAAAGCAAATGTACCTGTGGGGCGGGGGACTTTGGCTGTCCTGTATGTGTTTCCAATATCTGGCTTTCCTAACGGGGAAAGGCTAAACGGTCCTTTAAGTACTCCCCTCCCCCGAGCCTTGCTGTTTTTATAGGTGCTTGGCTAAGAAAAACAACTCTCTCTCTTTACTTTGTGTCTGTGGGGATAACTGGCTTTAGGTAAATAGAGCTAAGTTAGAAATGGCGAGTATTTTCCTAGCCCATTCTTTTCCACATTTCAGGTAGTACTGCAGGGCCCACTGCTTCAGGACCTTTGTTCTGCCTAATCCACTTATGCAAATTCCAGTGGCTCTAGCCACGATAGGGTATACTCAGTACCCCGAAATGCTTTTACTTAAAAATGAAAAACTCTTTAAACTAAAACTAGCAATAGCTTTGAAACCAAAATTTGGCTGTCTGCCTGAACTCCTACAGTTAAACATTTACCATAATTGGTTGGTGTTTAAAGGCCTCCAATCTAGGCAAAAAACCCGATGAGCAAAGGATTTATTACATTATTTGTGGATAGTGTCCTATCTTGTATATTATCTGTGGTATCTATTTATATATAAGTTCAAATTTTTTCATTTTTGTCATTTCATGAGGCTGCCTTCAGGTTACATTCATGTAAATGTTTGCTGGGCACAGCGTGTATATAGAGATGCATGTACAATATATAAATGAATATTTAAATAGATATGTGTATATAGGCGTATTTTCTTATGACCTTGGTAAATAATTGCATCTTTCATAAAGAATCTTTTCTCTACCCCCACTCTTTACTGTCCTTAAAAATTTCGTCTTCTTCTCTTTTGAAAACCTAGAGGCAGAAACTGAGTGGGCAGCAATGGTAAATTTTGCTGTATTCCATGTGAAATCCGTTACGAAATAGCATTACTTAAAGAAACACTAAAGAATCCATCCATAACAACATAGGCACTTGTGCAGCAACTCTTAGTAGGGTGAAATGTGTTTCCTCCATAGGTCACAGCTGCAGCATGGTGAAACCCTCTACTGTTGTACCTTTGAACAAAAGAGATCCTGCTAATTAAGAACTCACATTTGCATTATATTGTATAATGCGATTTGAAGGTGGTAATGGATACCAAAACAAGTTGGCATTTATTCTAAATGCAAAGGATACAGGAAGCTACAATATATTTGATCAGGAGAGAGGAATTGTTTGTCCTTTACTATAAATGTTAACAAGATTCAATAGGGTGAGCAAAAAAAAATTTTACCTGAAAATATAATGCACATTCCAAGCACTGTGATAGCTGAAAAGGCCAGATTTGGACAGTAAATATCAGATGATTTAAATGCCTACCTTTATTCAACTTTAGAAACTGTTCTGAGAGTTGACTGTAATTTGACTGTAATAACTGTGAAATGTTCTTTTTCATATGGGTATGGAGACAGAAGTCTGAAAACAAGTACAGCTAGAACATCCATAAACTACGATTAATAGTAGTGCTAAAAACTTATCGGTGATTAATATCCAAGTCATTAAAATGAATACTTTCGGGGCGCCTGGGTGGCTCAGTGGGTTAAAGCCTCTGCCTTCGGCTCAGGTCATGATCCCAGGGTCCTGGGATCAAGCCCCGTGTGGGGCTCTCTGCTCAGCAGGGAGCCTGCTTCCCTTCCTCTCTCTCTGCCTGCCTCTCTGCCTAATTGTGATCTCTGTCGAATAAATAAAATCTTTAAAAAAAAATGAATGCTTTCATGTAAAATATTTTGCTGCTTAAAAATGATAAAATGGATACTCCTAAAAATAACATAGAAGTAACAGCTTCCATGCCTTCTGCTTCTTTTGCTTTCAAATTTAAAAACCCAATCCTTTAGTCCTGCAGTCTCTTTTCTAGCTCCTAGAACGACACGTGATATCCATGTAGAACAATAGTAAACTAAAGGAAATTGCTAGCTTAAAAAAAAGGAAGTAAATATATAAATAAATAAAAGTGTTAAGAAAACTCCAGCACTGTTTGTGGCAATGGAAAGAAACACAAAGTTGATGTTCTTTCTAAAATATATGAATGCAAATATCGTGAGACAGATTTGCAATAGCCTCTGTTCTTCTACAACTGGAACCATAGGACTACACCGATTTGCTGTGTCTCCCACTTTCAGGGCAAATAAACAACTGCACAGGAATTTCACCAAGCTCCTGGATATCCTTCATTCCAAAGGCAGTTTTAGTTGATCAAATGCTACCATTCACAAGTGAGTAAAACACCAACAAAACTTGGCCCTTGTCAGTGGTCTTGCACTCTCATATTCCTCATTTATCCTGCCTTGTCTTGCTGCTGGGTTTTATTATTATTATTATTATCATTATTATCATCATTATTATTTTCTTAAGTAATCTCTACACCTGGTGTGGGGCTCAAACTCAGGACCCTGAGATTGAGATCAGGAGTCACGTGCTCCACCAACTGAGCCAGCCAGGCACCCTCTGTCTTGTTGCTGTTTAAAATCAAATTAGCCTTAATTTTGGTAACCAGGTATCACACACAGATCTTTCAGTGTATCTTAATTTCGAAAATGTATTTATACTGTGGCATTTAAAGAAATTACAAATTTGGCATCTCTCAAATTGCAATAGAAGGAAGTTCTGAGGATGTTAACATATCTTCTGGGAAGAGACATTTCTAAGATCAAATAAGTTTAGAAGACCCTTGCTTCCATAAAGCTGCACAGTTTTTTAAACTTTGGGATTTCTCAGCAAACTCAATGATATTAAAAATGAATTCTCACTTACAAGGGGAAAGGATACAGCATGTAACATCTCCCAAACTTATTTGATCATTGAAGCCTTTTTTGTTTTAGATCATATAACTTTGAGAAATCCTGTACCAGTTGCTCATTTTTGCAAATTTCGTGGAAATCAGGAGCTGAAGGGTGGCTTTCAGACCATAATCTAACCCATACCATCTCAAGGGACCTTCCATTTTTTTTCCAGGGTACTTCCCCTGCAGAATCTAAGTTGTCAGCTATTAATGTATTGAAATCTGAGTACTCCAGGCATTGGCTGATTTTTCACAAATTATTTCTCTGTGATTAATAAAGAATATCTTGTTTCAAAGGATCTTTGTAATTTTGGCTCCTAATGAGTACTCGTTTATACAGCTCACTCATCCCACCTATATTCTCTAGAATAACATTTTTCTAAGCCACAGATGCTGATATAATAACGTGTGTTCTGTTTACCTGTTTCCTTTCTGAGTATTCTCGAACTTGGAAAAAATATCATCTTTCTCACTCACTGCCAAGCTCCACCGCCATCAGACAACTCAAAGATAATAAAGATCGTGAAATAAAAAATAGGAAGTTAATAGCCAAACAATCTATGGTGAGAATTACTCCCATGGGCTGTACAAGTTCCAAAACACCAACCAAAGCTTTGTCAGTAAGACAGAAAGTTGATGAGAATCCTTCCATTTTTACCATGCTCTATTCTATCTAGGGAACCAGAGTACTATTCCCAGCCAGCACAACATGTTTTTTATTTTTTCTTAATTTTGCAAAAATATTGAGGGTCTCTTTGACCAATGCTTTTTATAAAAGTATGATTTTGCCTTAGAAATTTAAACTTAAGGGGCGCCTGGGTGGCTCAGTGGGTTAAAAATCCCCATGAGAGGGGCGCCTGGGTGGCTCAGTGGGTTAAAGCCTCTGCCTTCGGTTCAGGTCATGATCCCAGGACCCTGGGATCAAGCCCCACATCGGGCTCTCTGCTTAGCAGGGAGCCTGCTCCCCCTGCCCCCGCCTGCCTCTCTGCCTACTTGTGATCTCTCTCTCTGTCAAATAAATAAATAAAATCTTTAAAAAAAGAAAGAAATTTAAACTTAAAACTTTCCTTCAAAATCGATTTTCTGTATCCCAATTACTATATCAAAAATAAAATTTATCTCTTTCTGAAGCTCAAAGGGTGAGTCAGAGGAAAGCAGAACATCTGTGTGAACCAGTGTCATGTATCTGTGATTGACTACCTTCTTTTTCAGTCTCGAATGGGAGCTTCTATCTCTCTGATCTGACTCAAATTGAGTGATGTCTACCCACATAAGGTCTTCATGAGCAAAACTGTCCCCAGTCTCATGCCAAGGGATCACGGTATAGGAGAAAATGGCATCACAGAGAATGCCTGCTGTATCTGCTGTATGTGTACAGCATTGTTGTTAATCATGGAGTATCAGGGTTTAAAGGGACATTAAAATTCCTATGGTTTAACCACTCCCAGTCAAAGCTGAAATCGTCATCCGATGGACACTCAAAGCTTGAACACTCAGCGATGGGGAGTTCCCTGAGGGTACATGCTCCAGTGAGCCACCTAGAGAATCTATTATGGGCATTCTGCAATCTTTACTGATTTGTAAATGTGAACGAAACATAAAATGAGACATATGAGGATTTTAAAGAATACACAAAATTTGGAACCAGATGGACTTGGGGTGAAATTCTTGCTTGACTATTTAATAGTTCTATGATTTAGGGCAGTTGACTTTTCTCGGCATTCGTTGCCTCCTCTGTAAAATGGGTATGACAAACTTGATCTCCCTGAGCTTTTCGAGGAGTAACCAAGATAACGTTTACAAAACACCTAGAATGGTGTCTTTCTGGCACAGAGAGTTATTATTTGCTTCTATTCATAAGTAGAAAAAATTCCTAGATACACAAAAAACAAAGAATGCTAATTGTATATGCATTTTCTACCTGAGTATAAGGATAGAAGAGGGTGATGGGATTATTTGCTTGTTTTGCTTATTTTTAATTGTTTCAAAAGCTAGAAACCATTATGTTAAAATAAAAACATGGGTGTTTACACTTCTTGGTATCTTTTAGTTACTTTTGTATTTTCATCAATTAATAGTTCTTTTAACCATTAACTTCAACAACAACCTCTGTGAAGCTGAGCATCACAAACACCATCATTATTTTTCTTAAAGATTTTATTTATTTATTTGACAGAGATCACAAGTAGGCAGAGAGGCAGGCGGGGGAGGGGGGAAACAGGCTCCCTGCTGAGCAGAGAGCCCGATGCTGGGCTTGATCCCAGGGTCCGGGATCATGACCTGAGCTGAAGGCAGAGGCTTTAACCCACTGAGCCACCCAGGGGCCCCCATCATTATTTTTTAAGAGTCTTCCTCCAGTCTTGCTTCCGGTCTAGAATCTCATCTTCTGTGCTCCGGAGCCACAAGAAGTGGGAAATATCATTTCAGTGAAGGTCTTTGTCATGGCCTTGCAGAGAATATTAAAAATATGTTTTCCTAAATTCTGTTACTGAATATCTTTTTGGGAAAACAGAGAAGGAGACAGAAAACAGGGAAAAGGAGGCACAGTGTATATAGCTATGATTTGTAGCATTATTTGTACCATGCGTGCAAAACAAGTTCAAGTGACTTAGGGGTACTAATTTTATCATTTTCTCTCTAGAAAACATGTATTTTTAGAAACTTAATGACATAAAGAACTAGCATTCTTCTGTCCATAAGATTATTTTGTCATGAGCATAGCATGTGTCATTTTAGAGAAAAGAAAGTCGGAATTGACAAGATGTGATACAATTATATCGAAGATCACCATCAGAGGCTCAATCACCCAATAACTGTTCAGACAGATATGATGACTACAGGCATGTGTCTGAGTTGCTGTTAATTGGCTTTTCTTAGAATACTCACTGTTGGAAATGTTGAACCCTAACTTAACACTATCTGGATTCTGTTTGCATTTCCCCATAGCAAAAATATTCTGATGTAAAAAACTGTTCAAGGTATGACCTC
Source organism: Enhydra lutris kenyoni (assembly GCF_002288905.1). NCBI lineage: Eukaryota > Metazoa > Chordata > Mammalia > Carnivora > Mustelidae > Enhydra > Enhydra lutris. The sequence goes on along the minus strand of NW_019154149.1, from coordinate 4,775,227 downwards.
TAACCAAACTATTTTTCACAGAGGAAAAGTTGTTGGGCCTTTTACTTCTTATAGCTGAAGCTATTTAATAAAATTTCATTTTTATTATCTTTATGGATGAAAGAATATCCAGAAAACCAAGACTATAGGATCCAAGTACTCAGGGCAATGAGAAAAAAAATTACAAATGGACCATATAATGATGACTCCTCTCATTTCTCTGCCTGTTTCAAGAGATGTGAGTTTCCTGAACCTTGAAGGGAGAAGAGCCTCATTGATAGCCACTCTTACTTCTCCTTGAGAATCTGTCCTGTATGACAAGTGGCAGGGTGTGCCTGTGGTGGGGCAATGGACTTGGGATCAGTTGTCTTCCTGATCTTCCACTGTTACCCCTCCATGTACATAAAGAGGGTTTCTGGTCAGAAGGGTAGGAAATGCCATTCTTCAGTTTAAAATTTGGTGAATCGTCAGACCTGTGCTGGACAGTTGGCCAGTGATGTTTTGCAAACCCAAAGACCTGTGACATAGGTTGAATGCACTAACATTTCAACTTGAAATAAAATCTATTGACAAAAGCGTCTATTTTGTTAGTATTTGCAAAAAGTTGTAGGATTTTATAGAAAAGAAGTTGCTACATGGTGGTATGTCTTGCAACAAAAGAAGTTGAATTTGGTATGTTGAATTTCCAGTATGTACTGGCAACTATAAGGAAATAATTTCATATATTAATTTCATAGTAATGAAGGACTAGAAAGAACTGGTGATTAAGTGGATTTTAGTTCAAAAGGTAAATATTTTTTGCTCTCTCTTCCGGCTCATTATTAAATATTATTATGTAAGATATCTCCAATTCATTAGAGATTCTGCTTTTATCATTTATTAAGACTAGTGGCAAGAACAGATTGGCCTAGATGGGAAGAATGGATGAAGGAGAAACTAACTTGGCCATGCATATGATATATAAATTACACATAATTCAAATCATTACCCACTTCAAGTAATTACTTTCTTTTTAAGCATGCATTTTCCCTTCTTTCCCACTGATTGTAAAACATTTGCTCTCAGACCTTTTCTGGAAAAAGGCAAGCTTAATCCTCAGAGTTCCTAGAGATCTACATTGCCTCTTAGGCCACATAGACATAAACTCTCCAAACTTAAAACACACCAGTACCACTTCCTCTTCCCATCCCCATCCCAACTGTTGGTTTGGTGGCTGCACATTGAAAGAGTCAAAATGTATTGAAAATAAATGAACATATTTCAGTCTTTTAGGAATAGAAAAAAAAAAAAACTGCCTTTCCTTTCAGATTCCAAGAACTCGATGAATTCAAGAACATTGGAAGTTGAGTTAAGATAGCCTGCAAATAATCTACTCAACCAGAACATTCAGTTCATTTTATATCTTTATTGAATACCTATTCCACATCAAGGCTCTGAGCCCCAAGGTGAAAGGCACTGCCTCTGTCCTCCGAGATCTCTTCCTTTAGTGAGAAAGCAGATGAGACCATGTTGTAATAAATAATATTCTATAATGTATCAAATGGAAGTGCCCTTCAACCACCGAATGCTCATTTTTGAACTTCACCAAATTTCTCACTTTCATTACCACTGTGAAATCCTAGAGTCGAAGGCAGTTGTGGTAGGCTTCCATGGCACATATTCAAGGGAATTAAGAAAATCAGAACATTGCCTTCCATCAAATGGCAAGGTCAAAAACTTGTATGTCCTTCTGGAGATGACATAGTCCAAAACTTTGGTATTCCTCCAGAATATAGAGTCAGAATTTACGGTGTGCCAGACATATTTGGAGAGGACATTAACAGGAAATGTTCTATAAAATAAGAAATTAAATCATGTAGAAGGGCCAGAAATTTGAACAACCAAGATAACCAAAAGAAACAAAATGAAAGAAGACACCAACACAGTTAAGAATCTTTTCAAATTTGATGTCCAAACTATGAAAGCTACAAGAAGCTCTTGTTGTTTAGCTTCTCAAGTGGAACTGAGAGCAACCTTCTTACATACTGATTATGAAACAACCACCCAAAAAACCCCAACCTCTTCTCAGGAAATAAGAGCTATTATCAATAATATCTTAAATATAAGCATGTTTGGTTCCACACTGCTACTTTTTTTTAAACCAATATACACAAATTGCCACAATATTTAAATGGCTCATTTGAAAAAAAATTTCAATAAAGAGAAGAATCTTACTAAAATTGTTTTTACCAGGACTGAAAAGTGGGTTCCTTTATATTTTTTGACTGTTTTAGTAGGTCAAAACAGACTGTAAATTTACTTCTTAGAGGTGGTTAGCCTTGGGACTCCTACTGCAATCTGACAGTGATGCCTTCTAATTGTTGTTTATGGATGTCAAGAGACTTTACACCTTTTTTTTTTTTTAGCTTTGGTTTGCTCTGATTCTTTTTACATGGTATTTAATTTGTGTGTTTGCTCAGTCCACCACCAATAAACAATTCTCAAGGGAATGTTGCATTTGAATTTGAGCAGATCCCATTAGAATTTTGGTAATCAGGATTTGCCATTACTCTTCTCATTTCCAACGCTTTACTGCATAAACAACCCCCCGCCCCGCCCCTACTTGCTCCCTCTTCCAAAAAGGAAGAAAGATAGAAGGAACGCCAGAAAAGCAGCCGTTGGCATCTTACACTGAAGTCCAGTTTTGCTATTCAATCTACTTGAGATTGAATTTTTTTTACAAAACTATTTGGGAAGAAAAAAACGTTTTCCCTGCTGTTGCTGTTGTATTATTATTTGACTGATTTTCAGTTTATTAGTCATTCATCTGGATTGGTGCCTGTGTATTTTCCCAAAGGTTTAATATGGAAAATGATTTCTTTGGCCATATTGAATCTTAGCTCAAAATTGTATCTTTTTCGTATCTAAGAAGCTTCACAGATATTTTCTTATTCATGCTCAGGATATTCTTGTAGATTATAATAAAAGATACTACGGTAACATAGGTTATAATATAAGAAACAGACTAAAGCAAACTTGATTAAGGTGGCCTTAGTCAATAAGTCAGAGCCAGGAAAGAACAGTCCGACGTGCTACGATGTTCTTCTAAGACTTTTGAAGGCAGATAAGTAGAATATTGTCATCATAGGGGACCAGAAGGGTATTGGGACGCTGAGAGAAACTGAGCTCCGCTGACATGATCAGCAAGTAACCAGGAAGCACCTACATCCCTTCTCTTTCCTCCGAACTTGCAGTCTCTCTCTAGCAGAATTTACCCCACTGACAAAACTTTAAGAGCGTGCTAGCTAGCAAAGGAGTAAGGCGATTTGTGGAGTCCCAGGGCCAGGATCACAGAGGCGTGTACAGAAGGGAGCATTTGGACCACCTGCTCTTTCGTTATTTAGTATCCATAGCCACCCTTCTACCCTTATTACCTTCCATACAACACACTACGCTTTCTGTCCTTCCTCGAATGAAGATGCTTCTTCCTTTCCTCCTGTGTGAGATTCCAACAGTCCCACTGTCCGTCTCTAGCTGCTACTAAGTACTCTTCTAAGTCCATGTAAACATGATATATTCTGGAGACTATCTTGTACTTAACATCCTTGTATAAAATAACAAGGAGCAAAGAGGAAAAGGAAAAAAAAATTGTGTGTGTGAATATATACACAAATGTTACTACGCAATGGATGTGTGTGTGTGTGTGTGTGTGCATACACCAAGCAAGGTTATTATGCATAGCTGGTACAGGACTTTTTTCTTTCATGAGGCTGGAAATGACTTAAGTCCTTCCTACACTACCCCTTCCAGGTTTCCTTTGCCTTAAGTCAGTACTCAACTAGTTGTTCTTTCCCTGATACGGCATCCCAAACCTTCACTCTCGTAAGCTCTGAATGCTTAGTCCCGTCCTTCAACTCTTTTTCAAAGCATTAGTTTTCCATTAACCTTTTCTATTGGTCATGAGAGTCTAAAGAGGCAGCATGGAAGAACCGAGAAGGCAGGTTGAAACATAACGCTTTCCATTTACACTGTGTAGCAGCAGTCAAAATTATCCGTGGTAATTAGGATTAATCTTCTTCGAGGGAAAAGGTACAGGTGTCAGGCGACTTTCACTGGGATATTTTTCAATAATACTGGTTACTAAACTACAGCTTTTTTTTTTAAAGATTTTATTTATTTATTTGACAGAGAGAGATCACAAGTAAGCAGAGAGGCAGGCAGAGAGAGAGGGGGAAGCAGGCTCCCTGCTGAGCAGAGAGCCCGATATAGGGCTCGATCCCAGGACCCTGAGACCATGACCTGAGCCAAAGGCAGAGGCTTAATCCACTGAGCCACCCAGGCACGCCTAAGCTGTTTTTGATGATGCCAGTCTTCCAGATCTCTTGGCCTGTTAGGGCCATAGGAGGCAACATGAGCTGTTGCCCTGAAGAATGACGCAGTGGAAAGACCGGTAGCACACACTGTCCTGGGCACCCGAGTGAAAAACGCGGATAACTCAGGAGATTGATTTTGGTTCGACTTTTCTGATAAAGATTTAATGTCGCTGTACTGATTTCCAAGACCGCACTCACCTTTCATTTGTAATAGTCTGAAATGAAGACTATGTCTAGTTGATTATAGGACAGCAGGTAGATTTGACAGTTAAATAAAAGATCGATTTAGGGAAACCACACTGGCTTTCCACAAGTTAACTACCTTCGGCTCGTGCAGGCTCTCCGAAACTTCCTCCTTTTTCCTTTACGGAGGCTTCACTCATTACCTTGTGTCTCTCTTGTCTTTTTTATTTCTGCAGCCCAGGACGGTGCTCTTCACTCTAAGACTAGCTGCAGGATAGGATTTTGCAGTTTCTCTCTTTTTTGGCCCCTCAAATATTCTTCTTAAAGTGTTTTCCTGTTAATTGCTATGAGAAAGAAGATTGAGGCAAACAGAAGTACCACGGTAGGCAGTGCCCTGATGGCTCAGTGTGTTGAGTGTCTAACTCTTGATTTTGGCTCAGGTCATGATGTCGAGGTCATGGGGGTCAAGCTCCATGTCAGGCTCTGGACTCAGTGGGGAGTGTGCTTAAGGATTTTCTCTCTCCCCTGCCTCTGTCCCTCTCCCCGCCCCCCAACTCTCAAATAAATAAATCCTTAAAACAAATAAAAGCAGAAGTACCACTGCTTCAATTCATTTAACAAATCATTTTGGAACACTTAGCAGTTCATGGAAAGTATATGATGATGGTGATACAGCTCTCGCATGTCTTTCAGTTATGAGAGTGGTTGTCCCTGCTCTATAATTTCCTACTCTCCTGCTAAGTTAGGATACTCTCAGTGTTTTCTAAAGCAGGAAAATCCCTGCCACCCAGTTTGATATTAAAAGATTATTTAAAATCAGAACGGTTTCAGAAACACTGTACCCTATGTCACTGGATGTCATTGAACTTAGACTCCAGTTCAAAGCAGTGGATTCAGGCTTGCACCATCACTCTACTTGGGAAATTTGGTCATAATTTTGAGCTTGGAGAAATTTCTCTCTCTTCCAGGATAATTTTCATAATCTCTGACTATGTCCCTCTCTGCCACCTGAAGTTTACTTTTATGATCTCCTTGCCTAGGGCAAGTGGCTTCCTACCTGCCTTCATTTCTTTCATCTCTCTGGTGAGTCTCCAAATCCAAGAAGTCTTACTCTCTTCCCTGTTTCTAGTCTCTACACTGAATGAATAATTTTCCTAAAAAACATTAAGTAACCATATTTCAAGACCGGTTCTGTACTCAAGCAAAATGTGATTTTGTTTTTTACTTATTGTTCTAGGTTAACGGACCTTCATCTGCGGGCGGGATCTCTCTCTGCCTCTCATTCATGATCATTGAACTTGCGTTGTGTCAGGCACTTGTTTTAGGTGGTTTTTATGTGCAGTTCGACCCTATTCTCATAACAGCCCAATGACGAAGATGATTTTATTAGCTCTATTTTATAGAAGAGGGAACTGAGGTCCACAGAGAGTGCGATCACTTGCTCCAGGCCACATGGAGGCTGTGTGAGCCCAAGGGTTGATGTAGTTATCTTTTTTCCCCCACCAAGGTCTTGCTCCTACCATCATTTTTTTAAGAGAAGGAAACAGGGAGAGACACACATACACACACACACACACACACACACACACAGAAAGAGAGAGAGAGAGAGAGAGAGAGTGCTCAGAGGAGTGGTAGAGGGAGAGAGAGAATATCAAGCAGGCTCCAAGCCCAGGGCAGAGTCTGGCCTGGAGCTCCACCTCACAACCCTGAGATCGTGACCTGAGCTGAAATCAAGAGCCAGACACTTAACCAACTAAGCCACCCGAGGGCCCTGCTCCTACCATCTTGTAAGCTAACCCATTGCTGCAATATATGGGTTCTTTGTAAGATTTAACTGGGTTCAAGAGCAACATGAGTCCACAGTACATGTGGTTGCCACACATGCAGATAGGCTCCTTTCACGAAAACGTAGGGCTTGTAATGAAGAAGGTGATCATTTTGTTGCACGTGAGATGAGAAGCAACTGAAAGGGCTGTAAAACTGGAAGCTTAGCTGTCTTGAGTCATTGAGAGGGCTATCTAATAGAAAAGGTTAAAATTTCTGTACATTTACAGAGGGGAGGACTATGCAGAGCAAATGCATGTTAGAGAATGTCTTTGAACTCACATTAAAGTGGAATCTTAAACATTTCCACAAGTGGAATGAATGGGCTACTGCGGAAGAATGTTGGTTATCTGTTTCTTGCAGGATTCAAAAGGCTGAGAAGTCACTTTTGGGGAATGTTGAAGAAGAGAACCAGTATTAAATTAGTCACATCCAACGAAATGCCTTGATCTATGGTAAATACTAGCATATAGGCATGCAATGAATGTCACTGTTTATGGCCACTATTTCCAAAAGACAGATTCTGCACCTTACCAGTTCTCGTCTTTAGTCACTTACTGCCCTGAGCCTTTCCTCTTTGGCTAAACCTGACCACTTCCCTATTATCTTTTTTCCCCCCTGAATTTTTAGGTATTTGCCTCTGTGGCTCCCTTTGCCTGGAAGCCTTTCCGAGTTCCATCCATGCCTTTGGAAGTCCTGACAAAATGCTTCAACCTGGATCTCAAATGTCATCCCCTCAAAAGAGCCTGTAATTGAGCTTTTCAACCTATCAACCTGTTGTGCTTCCTCGAAACAGTGTAAGTACTTCACTACCTTTTACAGTCTGTTGTACCTAAATCTTCCCCCAGCAAATTGTAAGACTTCTTATGGGACCGTTGTCTTAATCCTTTTTTGTATTTGCCTCCTCTTATCCCCATTCCGCAGCATGTAGGTTATATATTCCAGTACCGGGCACAATCTGCCGGCTTAGTACCTGTCAGTCAAATGGAGTGGAGTGGAATGGAATTATAGGTCGTTGTGTTCAAATGTGAAGACAACATGTGGACCTGACTCACACTCTGAGCCTCATTTGGGGTGAGCAGCTAATAGATATGTGGAGACTTTTTTCTAGAAAACCCATCTCTAGATACATCCAGAAAGCTCCAGTAAAAGAATTGGAAATTAAAGAAAAACAAGTCAGAGCCAGTTTTGGCTTTCATACCTGAACTGTTGACACCTATAAGCAAGGGCTTATTTCTCTTCACTTGGATTTTTTTGCCAGTGGCCTCTGACCTGCAGGGAGTTTTTCTCTTATTCCCTCTGCCAGCTGGTGAATAATTATAGCTTCCATGCCCCATACTAAATCAAGGTATCTCGCAAAGCTGCCTAAACCACTGTTTCCTCAATAACTTCTAATACTTATTAGCGAATTATGGTGATGACGGCATCAGAATTTTAAATGATTTATGTTGTCCCTCAAAATAAATCCCATTGTAATCCATGCAAATTATTGTAGAAGGTTTCTGATGGTAAATTCAAAGTACTTGAATCATCTTTTCTTTAAATAATTTTTAATCAGCCAACATTATACAATCTTGCATGCAATTACAAATGTCATAGATAGTGGTTGAGGAATCTTTATGTTTCAGCATTTTAAAAATCTATTTTTGGCTTAGAGTTTTCTGTTAAATCCTAGTGCTTTTGTGGTTTCATCTATTTCAAGCTTATGATAGGCATCAAGGCAAGACCAGTTGGGAAGATTAGCAAATGTTATGGGTAGGATAGTAGAGTTAAGGCCATGACTTATTATTGTTATTCATCTGTATTTGCTTTCATTTAGGCATATGAAATTACAACTTAATTTAGCAAAGTTTTTTTTTTCAATAATCAGTTCTATCATGAAGCACAAAATGTTCTTTTTTTCATATTTGTAACACATCTCATTTCATTCTTTACTCTCCGTTTCTATTTTCCTTCATCTAGGCTTTTTTTTTTTACATTAAATGTTTTCGGCTACCCCAGCCCATCAAATACCCCTTAAGTTCCCCAATGTCTTTGAGTTTACCCAGATTGCTTATAGAATAGCCAGCCTTTCACTTTTCCAGCCCCATTCGGCCATAGAGCTTCTTTCCATGCTTCAAAATCCACCTAACAATGTAGTTTCCTAAAATGCTACTGAATGATGTTTTCTTTGTGATCGTTTCACTCTGTACATGTCTTGCTTTGATGGTTTGATTCCAGTTTTGTGTTTTTAAGTCTTTTTTTATTGTCTGATAAAGGTTGCTAGGTTCCAAGAAGCCATCTGTGTGATTCACTTTGTGTAAGGCCATGCAAAATTTAGCTCCCAATAATTTTTTAAAAAGATTTTATTTATTTATTGGTGGGGGAGGAGCAGGGGGAGAGGGAAAAGCAGATTCCACATTGTGTGTGGAGGCCAATGCAGGGCTTGATTCACAACCCTGAGATCATGACTTGAGCTGGACCCAAGAGTTGGACCCAACTGAGCCATCCAGGTAATTTTTAATGATGAATATTCCCTTTCAAGAAAGGCAAACAGGAACTATGCTTCATTCAATTTAATATCTATTGGTGGACAGAAGAGGTTTGCTTCATTGTGCTGTAAGGGATTTGACTACATTAGTATTTGTCCTGTTATGACCTGTTACTAACAGGTTTCTGAGTTTTCAGAAAAGAAAAGAAGAGAAAAGAAAAATGTCTTTATAGATTTCTCGCATTGTTTGTTCTATGGATGACTTAATATTAGGAAGCTTGCCCTTTAGTCATATAACCAGATTCTGGACCAAAGATCTATACAGTCACGTTGAAAGGCATGCTATCTTTGAGTAACTCTGCTCGGATGTTAGCTAAAGCTATGTTCGAGGTATATTCCACTATGTACACTAATGTCATGACCACTCATGCTAATAGTGTCTGGTACAGGTGCACAGGTAACATTCAGGGAATGTTATCAGACAGGTGTGTACTTAGAAAAGAGTGCCCACCGTACAACCCTTAAATACACTTAGATGGTTAAAATAAACCTAGCGCCTCAGTTTTGGTGTGTTGTCATAATCCACGCCAAGAAGGTAAACAAAGTTTATAAAAAGTTCCTTTTCACGTGTTCTGTTTGAAATCTGCTGGCACCTTCAATTTTGACTATTTAAATACAGCTTCCTCTATCACAGCTGGTTGCCTGTGAATGAGAAATATTTAAATACCCTGCTAAATTTTCTAAATGGAATTTTTAGAAATCCCACATTATGCATCTGCATATGCAATTTCAGCTAAATCATAATACAGCATAGTAGCAATATATTTCTTACTTTGGTAATTACTTTATTAGCTAATTAGTATTAAAACAGATTGCCAGAATACCTAATATGATTTCTTAACCGCTGCTTAGTGTTAAAGAGTAGAACTGATACCACTAGTAATTCATCGGATTTTTAAATGTTTTGTCATAGTAGTAATAATTACAAATGCATTAAAGTTAGTTGCCTATACTCTTAGGGTGGTGGTGGTATGTGCCTCACAACCTTTTTGAGAGAAATGAATGATTGTAGTATTTAACCCCCTTAACAAGTTACCTGGGATGAATTTGATGAGCCTAAGATAGCTAGGAAATTCTCAAGTAAGATCAGTATGTCAGATAGTATAAAGAGGCCACGTTATTTTATTTTATTATTTGTTATCTTTGTATACCTCCTATCACCTAGGGCAGTTCATTGCACATAACAGGTAGTCAAAAATAAGGTTTGCTGAGTGAGTGAATGGGTCTCTAGAAGTCCAAGATCTGTCCAGGCAGGGGTAGGTACACAGATGCTAAGTGCTTATTTACCTTTTTCTCTATCCCCTTAGGAAATATGAACTTTTGGGTGGCTTGCATACATTTCTATCTAAGCCAGAGATCAAGTCAGCTGTGTATCAGCATGGACCTTGCCCTTAAATAGGTGTATTTGGCTAGAGTGACAAAAATACGTATAGAGTGCTTTAAAAATGTAGAGTCCCTTGAGTGACAGACGTGTACATGTATATTCATCCTATAAGTTTTGTATATGCATATACTTATAATAAAAATACTCATGTTGGAAATCTTTAACATATAGATTCAAGAGACAAATTCTGAAAATGTTCACCATCAGCTTTATACTCAGTTCCTCAGTCATCTCGCATCTACATAGATATCACAAGTCTTCTTCCCTGAAAGCTACCAAGTAACCCTTGGTATAGTGCATACAGATCTGGATTTTCCTTTTTTTTAAAGATTTTATTTATTTATTTGAAGAGAAAGACACACAGAGAGAGGGAACACAAACAGGGGAAGTGGGAGAGGGAGAAGCAGGCTTCCCACCGAAGCCCACACGTGGGGCTCCATCCCAGGACCCAGAGATCATGACCTGAGCCGAAGGCAGATGCTTAATGACTGAGCCACCCAGGCACCCCCAGATCTGGGTTTTAATCTTGACCCCTCCTTTTATTTGCTGTGTGGCCTCTTTGGGGTTCAAGAGCTTCCCATATGATGTAGGATAATAATACCATCCATACCCCAGGCTTATGGTGAGACTTAAGTGAAGTCATATATGTAGAGCACCTCCCACATTATCGTTTCCTCATGCTAGTTTCCTTGCACCTGCTTACCACCAAATGTCTACACGTGCAGCTGTGAGAGTCAAGCCCATAAGTCTTTATCTCAGGAGCATTTTTTTGTTTGCCAAAATCATCTTTAAAATTTATTTACATGCCTAAAAACCCGATGCAATTCTGTTGCTCAGAATCTCTCTCTCTCTTTTTTAAACTTAAATTAAAAATTTTTTAGGGGCACCTGGGTAGTTCAGTTGGTTAAGCAACTGCCTTTGGCTCAGGTCATGATCCCAGGGTCCTGGGATCGAGCCCCGCATTTGGGCTCCCAGCTCAGTGGGGAGTCTGCTTCTCCTTCTCCTGCTCTCCTGCTTGTGCTCTCTCTCTCTCTCAAATGAATAAATAAAATCTTTAAAAAACTTTTTTATAAAAGTAAAAATTGTGTCTATTTAAAGTGTACAACATGATGATTTGATATCCATATACACAGTGAAATGATTATTACAGCCAAGCTAATTAGCATATTATCTCCTCACATAGTTGCCATTATTGTGTGTGTGTGTTGAGATCACCTGAAATCTACTTTCTTTGTAAATTTCCAGTATTCAATACAGTGTTACTACCTATAGTTACCTTGTTACGCATTAGATCTCCAGACTGTTTCATCCTACATAACTGCAACTTTGTACCCTTTGGTCAGCCTCTCCCTATTTTCCCCCCCGCACCTCTACACCCCTGGTAACCACCATTCTACTCTCTGCTTCTATGTATTTGACTTTTTTTTATAGAGAATCTGTTTATTATTAATTAGTGTGCTAATTGCCAGCTAGTGATCTTATCACCCAACAGTAAGCACTATCACAATTTATTTACTTTTGTAAATACATCATAACATTTATGTGGGTCTATTTTATTAAGCTGTTCAACTATAACAGAACAACCGAGGGACACCCCACTAAGGTCAGTTTTCAGATAATATGGTAAGATATCATTTCCACCTTGCGTGGGTTGGTCTTATAAGCCACAATAAATGGAACTTGCAGTCTTTTGATCACATTTGGAAGTCATTACATTGCTGTGTTCGGTAGATGCATCCTCTCAGGTAACCTCAGGTCATTCATCAAGGAACATAATAGAGGAATAAGATGGTCAGCCTTTGGATTCTGCTGTAGGCACACATAGCAGACTTGACTGAGTCGTGAGAAAGGGGCCAAGCTTTACTCAGTTCAGGGGACCATACATTTGAAGGCTGTGCTGTGTAGTACAGTGACTCTCTCAGACATTATATTTGGTGGGGCCTACTCTGTGACACTCTCAGAGTGGGGAGAGTGTCCAGTCCCTTAGGGCGGAAACCAGAGTGATGAGGCATAATCCCCATGAAGGAAGCTTTAGCAGGTTAGTGATTGGTTAGTTAATGGAAGATTCACGATTGCCTAGGGGCATAGGAGATAATGTACAAGGCCAGCCAGGGGAGATAGAAAGGGTTGGTTAATCAGAATAAAAGGCACAAATAGAAAATTTAATGGGACAGTGCTTCTCTGATGTAAAGGCACTGTAGGGAATTCCCATGGCTATAAATAGGATGGTTAAGTTGCCCACACTGGTATGAATGATGGGTGCTGGAGATCTGTTGAGAATGAGAGGTGAATCCGCTCTGATCAGAGAAGAGTGGAAGTGAGGAATATGAGTAAAGAAGTTGAATCACGGCATAAAGTAACCAGCATCCTTTGACAGGGTGAACCAGGAGGTTAAGAAAATACTTACTGCTTCACATTAAAACCTGTAGCTTTTTATGTCATATTATTCTGGGCCCCTTGCAGGAATAGAAAAAGAAATCCTCAAATTCACATGGAATCTTAAGGGACCTTGAATTGCCAAACAATCTTGAAGAAGAAGAATAAAGTTGGAGGCCTTACACTTCCTGATTTTAAAACACATTACAAAGCAGCAGTAATCTAAGCAGTGTGGTAGTAACGTTGATCAGTGGAACAGAACAAAAAACCTAAAAATAAGCTCTCACATATATAACCAAATTAGCTTTGACAAGGGTACTAAGAAGACACAAATGGGAAAAGAACAGTCTCCTTGAAAATTGGTGTGGGGAACACTGGATATTCACATGCCAAAGAGTGCAGTTGGATCCTTAACCTCACACCACGTACAAAAATTAACTCAAAATGAATTAAAGAGGGGCGCCTGGGTGGCTCAGTGGGTTAAGCCGCTGCCTTCGGCTCGGGTCATGATCTCGGAGTCCTGGGATCGAGCCCCGCATCGGGCTCTCTGCTCTCTAGGGGAGCCTGCTTCCTCCTCTCTCTCTGCCTGCCTCTCTGCCTGCTTGTGATCTCTCTGTCAAATAAATAAATAAAATCTTTAAAAAAAAATGAATTAAAGAGCTAAACATACGACCTAAAACTGTGATACTCCTAGAAGACAACAGAGGGGGAAATCTTCATGACTTTGGTGTTGGCAATAGTTTCTTGGTTTCCTGTGATACCAAGAGCATAACAGATAAATGTTATCAGATAAATGTTATCTGTTATGAAACAGATAAATGGGAGGGCCCCTGGGTGGCTCAGTCAGTTAAGTGGCAGACCCTTGATTTTTGGCTCAGGTCATGATCTCTGGGTCCTGGGATCAAACTCTGCCTTGGGCTCTGCCCAGCAGGGAGTCGGCTTGAGATTATCTCTCTCACTCTTCCACTCCCCCTGCTCTCTCTCTCTTTAAAAATAAATCTTTTCAAAAAAGATAAATGAGACTTCATCGGACTTAAAAAGTTCTGCACATTAAAGGAAACAACGGAGTAAAAAAGTAATCTTTGGGATGAGAGAAAAGAATGTATCTGGTAGGTGGTTAATATCCAGAATATATAAAGAACTCCCAAAATTCAATAACAAAAACCAAGTAACCTGATTTTAAAAATGGGCAAAGGACCAAACTAGACATTTCCCCAAAGAAAACATACAAATGATCAACAAGCATATGAAAATAGTTAATATTTTATATTAAATATATCAATGTCAAAATTATTAAAAAATGCAAATCAAAACCACAGTGAGGGGACGCCTGGGTGGCTCAGTTGGTTGGGCAGCTGCCTTCGGCTTGGGTCATGATCCCGGAGTCCGGGATCGAGTCCCACATCGGGCTCCTTGTTCTGTGGGGAGCCTGCTTCTCCCTCTGCCTCTGCCTGCCACTCTGTCTGCCTGTGCTCACTCGCTCTCTCTCTCTCTGACAAATAAATAAATAAAATCTTAAAAAAAAAAAAAAAACCACAGTGAGATATTACCTCACACTCATTAGGATGGCCACTATGGAAAAAAACAGAAAATAACAAGTGTTGGCAAGGATGTGGAGAAAACGGAAAATTGCACATTGCTGGTGGGAATGCAAAACAGTGCAGTGACAACGGAAAATAGTATGAGGGTTCTGTAAAAAATTAAAAAATAGAATTACCATATGATTCAGTTATCCCACATCTGGATATATATCCACAGTACTGAAATCAAGACTTCAAGTAGACATTTGTATGCCCATTTTACTGCAGCATTATTCACAATATCCAAGAGGTAGAAGCAGTCCAAATGTCCATTGTCTGGTGAATGGATAAAGAAAATGTGGTATATCCATAAAACTGAAAATTATTCAGCCTTTAAAAAGGAAGGAAATCCTGTCACACGCTACAACATGGATGAAACTTGAGGACATTTTGATGAGTGAAATAAACCAGTTGCAAAAAGACAAATATTATATCATTCCACTTATATTAGGTTTCCAGAGTAGTCAAAACCATGGAAACAGAAAGTCGAATGGTTGGATGTCAGGGGCAGGGAGAAGAAAAAATGAGGAATTGTTGTTTGATGGGTTCATTGTTCCAAGCTCCTGTGGCCACAGTTAGGACCAGAGTGAACAAAATTGATACTAAAACCTTAAAAAGAAGGGCTTGCGTATGTGACTTATGTGAACCAGGTGGTTTAACACTTTCTAAAGGTCACACAACCATTGGCTGGGAGCTGGAAGCCAGACCTGATTGTCAATCCTAAGGGCTTTCCTCAACCCAGTTTACCCTCTGCTAGCACAGCCCCTGGCACACAGGGACTACTCTAGTACAAGTTCTGGAAGAAATGAATGCCTTCCACATTATCAAATCACTTCTCTCCTTTGTTAGTTGATAGAAAAGTAAATATTTTCCTCATGCTTCTAGATATGGACCAGACCAAGTGATTCTGCCTGTAAATAATTTGACTGCTGCGTAATAAAATGCACATGACATAATGGCATTGAAATATTTCAAAATACAAAACAATTCTGGGAAGAGGTTAAAAAAAAAACAACTAAAATGGAGCATCGTCATTAAATGTCTCCATCTGATACAGCCTTCGCTGAATATCTGAGTTAGAACCCATAAGATTTCCTACTGTGGTGTGCCTTGCCCCCAAATACGTGTTTGCTACTGATTTAGAAACACATTCAAAGTGATAATTTTGGAACCTTTAGCTTTTCACAAAGTATTTTCAAAAATCTATTATGTTACATATTTCTTTCAGCCACCAGGTGGCATGTGCTTTGCTGCTGAAATATACAATAAAAATGTATCCTGAAGAGAGAAATTATATCAAGTCTTACACAGCTAACAAAAAAATAATGAGAGTGGACTTTATCATGAATTCAATCAACAAAAACCTCCATGCTAATAGATTTGACAGTTATGAGTACCTCATATAAAGACCTTAGGAACTTTAGGGTAGACATTTATTCTAGCAAAGAGCTCACAAATAAAATTTATAACTGATTTAAAATAGTTGAGCATAATTATTTAAAATGATACTTTCTTAGCTTAAGGCAGTAATTTCATTAGTGACCTGGTCTTGTAAGATGGAGGCCAAGAAAAAAATCTATTTTCTCAATTGTATTATAATTTGTAGCCCTGCTTATCAATGATAAAACCACACACTAGTACCTAAGTATCAGGCCGAATTAAAAAAAAAAAAAGTAAAGCTATGCTTCACGTCAAGAAACCTGCCAAATATGAAGGAAAAACAGGAGGTAATTTTTCCTTTTATTTTGTAAAAAGTCATTCTGCAAAAGGATTCACAGCAACATTGCTTAAAAGAGTGAATTCTTGAATTTAACTTTTTTAAAAAGATTTTATTTATTTATTTGACAGAGAGAGGTCACAAGTAGGCAGAGAGGCAGGCAGAGAGAGAGAGAGAGAGAGAGGGGGAAGCAGGCTCCCCACCAAGCAGAGAGCCCGATGCGGGACTCGATCCCAAGACCCTGAGATCATGACCTGAGCCGAAGGCAGAGGCTTAAACCACTGAGCCACCCAGGTGCCCTTGAATTTAACTTTTTATCTGCCATCCCCAAAAAGGGAAAGAGGTCAGCCAGGTGCTTATGAAGTTGGACAAGCCCTATGGGGCTGGAGGAGTCTTTGGGAACGTGGCAAGCTAAAATCAACCATTTTTCCTCCTCTCCATAGTTTAGTTTGCTTTCCACCTCCAATCAGGAGAGCCATCTGACAAGGCACAAAGCAGAGGAAATGGTTTTCTTAGTTTTGCTTTCCAAAAACTTACACTCCTAGGGAATGCATATGACTACTGACATAGAAAAAAAGATACATGAGGGAAAAATAGCATTGTATGAGCAAGGGAGCTGAGGAAACAGGTTTTTCTCAGAGGCTAAAATAGATCTCCACGGGTAGAGAGGACTGAGGCATTTGCGGCTCCCAGTGAAGAGTGTCAATACTTCGCTTCCTAGGTAGAGCCCTGGGGAGGTGCCAAACTCCAGACAATGAATGGTTGTGTGGCATGTTTAGACACACGGAGCCCCAGAGATTTGTCACAGAGATTTGTCTACCTCAAAGGAGCAGGGAGACGGTAGAAAGGGTCCTGTGTGCTAAGGACAAACAGTCCTTTTCCGTGATGTAACCTATTTTTTCAAAAGGGGAAACAGTCGTGTCAATCAATGTCCACGGAACTTACTATAATTGAGTCTGAGAAATGCCCAGATAGAGACTAGCACAAGATATTGCCAAAGTCTGTGAAGGCACAAGGAGTGCTATGGAACACCCCCAGACAGAAAGAAGCCTCACCTAGATAGGCTTTAGTGTCTGTAGCTCTCAGTACTTGTGGGTGGGTGTGTTTTTGTGTACGTGGGGTAACTGACAGAGCTTTGTGCTCTTTGGTACCAGATTCTTGGACGTAACCAATAGGGTTTCCTCAACCCAGATATCCATAACAATACTCAAGGGGTTCTTGACCTTGAGGCTTCATGAGAATGACAAGAATGCTTGTTGAGACTGTACCCACACTCTGGAATTAGCAATCTCACGTCTACATAATTATCTATAATAAACCCTGCAGAGCACAGCAGAGGGCTGCAGAGGGCTCAGATCTTGTTTTCCACTATGGTGACGAGTTGAGTTCGCGTCCTCCCTAAATCGATTCTTCGGTCCCATGAACCCTGGTTTGTGTTGGAATATCCATCTCTTATTTGGGCCATCTTTTTTTTCTTTTTTTAAAAAGATTTTATTTATTTTTTGACACACACAGAGAGAAAGAGAGACAGCGAGACAGGGAACACAAGCAGGGAGAGTGGGAGAGGGAGAAGCAGGCTTCCCGCCAGTCAGGGAGCCTGATGTGGAGCTCCATCCCAGGTCCCTGGGATCATGACCTAAGCCAAAGGCAGACACTTAACAACTGAGCCATCCAGGCGCCCCTTCCTTGGGCCATCTTAATTCTTAATCCTGGAGACTTTTTAATCATTGCTCCCCAACACCGGGGATGACGTTTCTCTAACCTGAGTACCTCAGAATTGGTGGCTCTTTTCTCTGAAAACTGTAATAGTAGAAAGAGTTGTCTAACATTTGTTGAGTATGAACTATGTGTGAGAATGTCTTCTAGGCATTATACATGTACAATTTAGTTTACTATTCACCACACACTATGTGTGGCTCTCTTACACAAAGAGTCTCCTTGAATTTCAACTGAAACTGAAAATAGATCCATGATTTTGCTGTCACGGCATTTCATAGTCAACACCAGTAAAATCTCCCACAAGCAAGCATTAGTTTAGGACTTGACTGTGTACTCACTTCATGCTCAATGTCATCGGGATGATACTGGGATTAGCCATTCCTGGCGGTGTCAGAGAAGGTTTCGTAAATAAAGTCACGCTGGAACTTTGGCTTGAAGGGTGACTAGCAATTTGATGTGAGGGGTGGGGATGAGAATAGCCCCCTGGAGGGAGCGACATGTAGAAAGAAAGGTTCCTATTCATCATTACTTATACAGGGGCTCTCAAAGAGTGGTAAAAATAAAGTTTCTCTGTGGAAGAAAAAGGCTATAAAAGAAAGCCAAATGCTAGAGCTGGTGACGGAAATGTAAAGTCATGTTCCTTAGTCCAAAAATAGAAATTGTGAGCAAAATAATTAATGGTATGTGGAATTTAGCAGCAATTTGAACTCATGGCATAAATAGGTCCACTAAATCCTCAATATGGGAACAAGAAAAAGTAATTCAAAGAACTACTCATCATGCACTCCAGTAACAATTTAGTGAAATTTGAAAAAATGGTATTTAACTTATGGTTTGATGTTTTAGTTATTCTTTACTGCATGTTAAAAGGGAAAATTATTTACAATAATGGCCTGCGAAGTTGGAATACTGTAAGTCTTAGACCTGATTTCTCAAACATGTAAAGGGTCTATTATAATCCAATTTTGTGTCCCACTGTGTCTCACAGGATATTAACTTCAAGTTATTTTCCTAGCTTTTACATTCATCCTCAGATGTATCCTTTATAAGTGCTTAATATTATGTTATAGCAATATAATTCTTGCAACATACTGAAATCTTTGGCTGAGCACTGACGTTGTGTACAGTTTTTTTTTTTTTTCGGGAATAAATACGATGACTGTAGACATTTTAATAACACAAATTTATACCTTGTTGTTTTGATTAGTCACTTAGAATAAAATTTCCAGTTGTGGAATTGTTGGGCAAAAGGTAGATAAGTACTTTATGTCTCTTGATAGGCGTCACACATTCTCCACTGAGAGGGCTGCATTCATAGCATGAAAGTCATAAATGAACAGACCTCTCACAGCCTCTCCAGCACTGGGATTTATTATTACACTTATCTTTACTTCTTTATTATATAAAATGGGGTCCCATTTTGTTAAATTTTGCATTTCTTTAACTCAATCCAGTTGGACTTATATTTCCTGTGTATTTACTATTTGCATTCTTTTGAGAACTGACACTTCAGGTGCGTTGATCATTTGTTGCCTGGAATTTTGGAGTCATTTACCTAATTTTCTTCATTCATATGGCTCTCATCTAGGGAGCTACCACAATTATCCATTACACTTGGCATTCACAGATGCAGTTTTAACAGGTATCTGTTCTCCGCTGGTTATTTTACCAATTAAGCAAGTCATTTCTGAAATTGAAAAGTACATAGAAAGGTGGGAACAAGCAGCATGTAGACTTTTAAAAAATGCCATGTTAAGGAAGTTAATAATGATGACCAATAATCGCCGACCTTTTATGATTCAGGAAAACAAAGGAATATTATGGCAACAGTGCAAATAATTATGACATTCCTATGCAACTGTGACGGACTACTGTAGAGTTGAATATTCGGATTCAGTTTCCATAAATGTTCAAATATTCAGTTACCTAGTTGAAGCTTAGCTCAAATGAAGATTTGTTTGGACAATTTCAAAGCATGCTTTGTGTTTTAGAGTCACATGGGTATAACCGAAAGCATGGATGTTGGCTGTAAATATTTCATGAATGGACTTTTCTAGGCTATTTTGGCACTTGTGCTTGGACTGGATCGGTTAAGATTTCAAATAATGTTGGGGCGCCTGGGTGGCTCAGAGGGTTAAGCCTCTGCCTTCTGCTCTGGTCATGATCTCAGGGTCCTGGGATCGAGCCCCGCATCGAGCCCCGCATCGGGCTCTCTGCTCAGTGGGGAGCCTGCTTCCCCTCCTCTCTCTCTCTGTCTGCCTCTCTGCCTACTTGTAATCTCTGTCTGTCAAATAAATAAATAAAATCTTAAAAAAAAAAGATTTCAAATAATGTTAATATTCATGGGTCTTGTAGGCTGACTTCAGGTTATTTTATAAAATGCATAAGAATTGGGGATTCTTTTATATAGAATATCCTGTACTACTACGAATAGGAATAATATGTTGGAGGCATTGGGTCCGGATTATGTTAACTAAAAAACTAGAATGCCGTAGAAAATGTGTGCTCTAATTATAAGCAAATAAGTTAAGATGCTTAAAGATAATATTCAGTGTGATGAACATTCTTTGTGCTCTTCTGAGCATTGTACATGTATTAATTCTTTTAATGCTCATCACGATTACTACAAAGTAGTGTAAGGGAGGGCAAATAATTTTCCTTCTACCCTTCTGAGTTATTGGCTCAGATTCCCTGTAATGAAAGACAGATTAACAGAGAAAAACAAACAGAAGTTTATTAACATGTACTCAGGTATACAGGGCAGATACCCAGGAAAAATGAGTCGCTCAGAGGGATGGCTTAGAATTCAGGATCAATACTACCTTAATAGGGAAAGGGGAAGAGGGGACAGAGGCCTTTCACAGGAGGGTAAATATGACAGCTGAGTTCCTTTTAGGGGGTCTTGTCCTTAGGCAGGTAAGGGAAGGCCAGAGAAAGCTTCTCCCTGCATCTCCTGTTCTAGAGTGCCTGTAGCCCCAAGTAATCAGTGTGTCAAAGTGGCAGATTTTGGGGTGGCGTGTTCTGCTCCCCTTCAGTAGGTACTGTTAAAATTCTGTTTTATAGGTGAAGAAACAGAGGCACAGAAGGTTATTAGAAATGTACTTAGACGGTGGGGACACTCTCCTATTTTCCATTTTTCTATATTTTCAAGTTTTCTATTATAAACATGCATTCCTTTTATACCAGTAAAAATAGAGTCTTTCATGCTGACTGGGACACATGTTCAGCTTCACACCCGCTTGTATAGAAGACATGTGGGCATCTGAGTAGTCACTATCCTTGTATTCAGTTTTACCCACAGGGCACAAAGACAGAACAGCCAACATCAGAAAAAGCTGTCCCTTTCCTTTGTGAAATAATAAAGAATAAAAAAGATGTAAGACATGATTGATCTCACAAACAGGCTCCTGGTGAAACCAACAAGAAAATTGTGGTTAGGTGGAGTTTTCTTTGGAGAAGAAGAAAACAATAGTTTGCTGCAAACTCTAGCTGAAAATATAGGATGTCACAAGGATTTTTTTTAGACCTTCTGATGATGTCAGCTGCAGTGAAAATACGCCCCCTTCCATGCTCACAAACATGAAGGCTTTGAATTCAAAGGCTTTCTTACAACACAGTTAAATGTAGCAAAGGAAAAATGGTCACCTAAAAAGGCACCCAGATAACGTGATAAAAAGCAGTTAAATTCCATTCCTCTTGACAAACATTTATTGAGTGCATAACATGAACTGGGGCAGGTAGGGCTATGCACTAAGAATATGGCTTAAGCATCTGACTCTTGGTTTCAGCTCAGGTCATGATCTTGGGGTCAGGGGATCAAGCTCCGAGTCTGGCTCCGTGCCCAGGACAGAGTCTGCTCGTGATTCCCACTCTCCCTCCTCCTCTGCCCCCTCCCCCTTCTCATGCTCTCTCTCTCTTTCTCTCTGAATACAATCTCAGGGGAAAAAAAAGATAAATAAAACATGCTTCTTGGCTCATCACAGGTTTTCACCTATTGGGTACGCAGGCATGAAAGCAGTTCATTCCAGTACAACGGGGTAGTATAAAAGATGCTTTCCAAGAGGTGCTGTATTTGTGACATGGAGGAAAGATGGGATAAATAATGACCCTCCAGGCCCTGGAGTTGCTACTAGGTACCAGGACCGCCTTTATGTGCCAGGCATGTGCCTAGCCTGTAAATTTTGTAAAGGCAAGGATCGTGACTATTTTGCTCTCCACTGTATAACCAGAACTGTAGCAAACTACCTGGCCTTAAGTGACAGCAAGAGCGGCGTTGTCATCCCCCTCCCCCATCCTGCTGTTTCTGCTAGAACAGGGGGTGGAAAATTATGGACCAAGTCATGCCATGCTTTTGTGTGGCTCACAAGCTGAGAATGGTTTTGACATTGTAAATGGTTATATAACGCCCGCGTTTTCTCTCTTAGCTTGGAAAACCTAACATATCTCCTATCTGTAAAGGGCCAGATAGGAGATATGTTAGGTTTTCCAAGCTAAGAGAGAAAAAGTTTGCCTAACAACCCGCCCCCACTCCTTTTTTTGGCCACATGTTCATCTCTATTGTTTCCATGGACACCTGACTTTTATCTCCTGCCTTTCTCATGCAACTTTCATAGAAACTGCTGTAGTCTGTCCAGTTTAATTCTGATTTTTTCAACTTGTCTTTGAGACTTGGACTTCCCATTTTAGCACTTAATGATTTTCTTTCATTATACACACACACACACACACACACACACACACACACACACACACTAAGAAAGGTATTTTTAAAGTTAATTGACTTAGAATATATCACCTATATGTCTAGGTCCTATTGAGATGTTATATATTGCAGGATATGGATGTGATTTGAATGGATATTTTACTAGTTTTAATTTAAATTGACAAAAGGAAAATGTGCTCATTGATTTAAAAAACTCAAGCACTTCACAAGTAGAGCTAGCAGTTAAAGTGTCCTTTGATTGTCCTGGATTCCCAGCACTCCCAACATCCTCCCCCTTCCCCTCCCTTCCTCACAGAGGAATTTTTTTTTTTTACTAACCAGGCATACCCTGCACATTTTAAATACATTTACACATACAAATATGCACACAAAGAGTGTTTTGTCTTATTATGAGTAAATGACATAAAAAGTCATAGTGTATATAGATTTTCAGCATGATTTCCCCCATGAACTTTTCTCCATACTAACATCTCATCCTATTTAATTTTCCCCAGAATTAAATAGTATGCATGTACTTTAATTTATTTAGTTAACTGATCTTTAAGAATGAATAATCATGTCATTTAGAGCACTATAGTCATTCATGTGGATTTTTTCATTTCTCCTCCATTCATTGGCCACTTATTTTATCTTTATCCATTTCCCCTTTTATCCCTTAAATCATATAGGAACTCCAGGTAGGAGACTTCCTAAAATAGCATCAATTTTCTTGGAATGGAGTGCCTCATATATGTGTAAAATGAAGGCTCATTTTCTCGCAAGAATATCTTTAAGATGTCTTAGACCTGCATGTAACGTGTCGATGATTTCTCAAATCCTTTTCTGCACCTGTTGGTCCATCCTTTCTGTTTTCCCAAATTAAGTAAACCGTGAATAGGAGCAGAAGTAAATTCAAACACTGCTTTTAGGCTGTCCACACGATGGAAACAGCCAGAAGGAAATGCAGAACATGTCAGCGTGTGGCTCAGACAACGGTCTCTCCAGCGCCGTGGAGGAGGGCATAATGAAGGGCTGTGCGCATGTAGAGGAAGACGCCTTAAATTCTGCTCTGGGGAATCAGGGAAGGCTTCAGGGAGAAGGTCCTAACTTAGCTGAACCTTTGAGAAGAGTTTTCCATGTGGGCAAGTGGAAGGAGGTATTTGAGAGTGGGGAGAGAGTGTTTCTAAAGGCATGGAAGAATGACAATGTCGGGGTGTTCAGGCAAGTTCAAGGAGTTTGGGGCTCCGAGACCAAGTTGGTAAGGGCTGAATTTCAGGCAGGGACAGATGATAGAGTGAAGAATTGATCTTGAGAGTGATGGGGAATCTTCACAGAAGGACTTTAAGCAAAGGCTTGAAAAGATGACATCTGGGTTTTAGAACAGGGGTCAAAAAACCTATTTCTGTAAAGGACCAGGTGATAAACATTTTAGGCTTTGGGGACCATATATGGTCTCTGCTGCATATTCTTTTTCTTTTTTGTTTCTCTTCCTTTTCCTCTTCTTCCCTCTTCTGTACTGCTTCTCCTTCCTTCCTTTGCAACCCTTTTCAAGAGGTAAAAACCATTCTTACCTCAAGAACCATATAAAAGCAGGCCAAGGGCTGGCTTTTGACCTTGGGGCCTAGCTTGAGGACCTCCATTTTAGGAGAGTGGCTTGAGGTTGGGGCACCTGGGTGACACATTTAAGTTAAGCATCTGCCTTCAGGTCAGGTCGTAGTCCTGAGGTCCTGGGATGGAGCCCCATCTCGGGCTCCCTGCGACCCTCCCCTCTCTCATGCTCTCTCTCTCTCTCTCTCTCTCATTCCCTTTGTCTCTCAAATGAATAAATAAAATCTTAAAAAAAAAAGATTTAGAAGACAGTGGTTTGAAAGTTTGAAGTCGTTGCAGACATTGTTAAGTTTTTGTCTCCTTAGAATGTTGGGGATGGGAGTGGCAGAGTGGGGACCTGTCAGACTGTGGCTGAGACCCTGCGGACTGGTTCAAAGAGCGCAGCTGGCAAATGAGGCTGGAGGCTTGCAGGAATTCCACGAGGGATTCTCGAAGCTTTTTATCTAAAACCCATGGCCTCAGTGTGGGGGAGCTGGAAGCAGTTCAAAGGGCAGATGCAGAGCAGACACTTACGGGAGCAAATCACTGAATGCCCCATTCACTAGAATCCCATATGAAACCATGCTTAAGAAACACTTTTGAAAAAAGAACTCTGTCATCTTATGACTTAAAACTGGTTTCATTCTCTGTGTCGAGAGGTGTTCGGACCAACACTAAGGACAGTAACTTAGGTGCAGTTGAATGTCCACACCATGCCAGGCTGCCCGCTTACTTGAGACCTCCTCCTGGCCCTGTGAAGCAGGCCGCCTTCTCTTCATGCCCATTTTACAGATGAAGACCCTGAAGCTGAGAGTCACAGACTGATTTGTTCAAGATGGTCTCCCTGGGATTTGGATCTGGACATTCTGCAGTGTGTTGCCTCTAAAACACCACGCAGACTACTGATGCCGAAGAAACAGAATGGAACCAGGGAACGGAAGAGTGATACCGCCGTGGCCTGAATTCACCTGCTACAAATGAGCTCACCACGTGTGTGCTTCCAAATCTTTTCTCCGCAAGATGTCTTAAGATACCATTTTCATATTCACCGTAATTTGCGAGCCGACTTAAAGCTAAAATGTGCTTAGAAAGTTTGTCCACTGCCTTTACCCTCGGGAAACAAATATCTTTTAAAGTTCAATTGCCACATTAAACATTTACCATTTACCTTTCATACTTCCTCCTCCAAACAGAGATTTCCCTACCAGTCTTTTGCTCTGAATTCTGAGTTTATATGTGGGATTCATTGCATTAACAATTTCTGAGATATTCAAGAGCTCAGAAACCATGGCAAATTCTCGGAGGGGAAAAACATTCAAGTTTATAAATTTGGGTATTAAGCAAATTAGACCCTATTATGACAAAGAGACCTTTGGTTTTCATGCATGATGTGATAGAAAAAAGATAAGAGAAGAATGTCATTCAATGTTAATCTGCACATTTCATTTTTATCCTAATTGTGTGCAAATGAAAAGGGTCTCTGAACATTGAAAAGGGCTTTTCACTACTCATTAACCACATATAAATGCATGGGCAGTGGTTTGCCCCCAGAAAATTGCCTTGAAGGTGACTTGAATGTATAGCTTCTGGTTAAAGGGCAGACCTTTCCTCCTGGCCTCATCAGTTCTTTGGCTCTCAGTAGTTAGAGTTGCTAATAATTGTGGAATTTATTACCAGCTCTGATGGGGTTTGGGTCATAGTCTGTGTGCCAGGGTCAAAGTAAAAAGAATATTGCCGATGTGATTCGATGTGCGACCTCAAACCACATGCAAATGGTTACAGCCCTAGCTCTTCAGAGATCAGATTCTAGAGAGCTCAGATTCATTCCCACACATCTACCTGTTGCCCCAGCTACATCAAATTACCTGAAGGCACTCAAATGTTTCAACTCTTTCTTCTGCCTCCGTTCATTGTATAGCTTCCCTCCCTCAGATCTTTGCAGTTTTAAAAAATCTGTATTGATATTTAAAAATAAATCACAAGAAAATAAGAAAACAAAAATAAATTACATGTAAGATACATGGAAAGTGTATTCTTTCTGTGGTAGATTTAAACAACATAGAGCCACTTGTGAAAGAGCCTCTTTCTCACTGCCACTCCGTCTCATGCATAAATTGAGACATTTTGTGCTTTTATTGTAATATACGGTGCATTTAGAAAAATGCATAAATATTATATAGATGTGATCTATTGTTTCTCTTTATGGTCTAATTTCCTCTGTTTGCACTCTTAAATATGTAGTTTAAGTTTTGCCGGCTTTTGCACTTTATTTAAATGGAGCAGTGTATAACGTATCTTACTTTTATCACCCTCCGTTTGGTTTCGGAAATGATTCATTAACTTTGATGTGCGGCTGCAGTGTATGTAGTATTCTACTCTGTGCACATGGGAATGAGAGGGGAGGGAAGAGACGGGAAGAAGAAAGAAGGATACAATTAATTTTGGAGTATTTATTTTGTCCCCACAGCCTTGCAACACTCCCATTAATTCTAACAATTTATCTGTAGATTCATTAGGATTCTGTATATTTCATATATTAATTTCATAGTAATGAAGGACTAGAAAGAACTGGTGATTAAGTGGATTTTAGCTCAAAAGGTAAATATTTTTTGCTCTCTCTTCCTTGTCTTAATCCTGTTCTTGCAGAGGAAACAGTTCAACTTTTCACTAACAAGTATATGTTCACTTTGGTTGTTTGAAGTCTCTGTGTCAGACTAAGGGGATTTTCTTACATTCGTAATTTACTGTGAAGTTTATCATTCTTTTTAAAACCATAAATGGATGCTAAGTTTTATCAAATGTTATTTTTTCTACTGAAAGATCATAAATTCATTTTTCATCTGTTCATGTGTTAATGTGTGATACATGCAACTTAGATGTGATGTATTAGCCTTTGTAGATACTGTTTTATTCACTTTGTTAATGTTTCGCTTATGATTTTTACATTATGTTAATGAGTGAAACTAACAAGATTTTTTTTCTTTCTCCTCTCCTTGTTAATATTTGGTATCTATTATACACTAGTCACATAAAAAAGAGTTAGGATGTACTCCTCTTACTATTTTCCAGAAGAGTTTGAGGAAAATTGGAATTATTTTTTCCCTTACTATTTGGTAGACCGTGAATTCAGTATTTTTGATTATTTAAGAAATATTTTCTGAGCCCATATTATATTTATGTTTTTCTAAGAATTTTTCATTTTATCTACTTTTCAAAAAGATATTGGCATAAAATTAATCAAAATATTGCTTTACCCAATCAGGCAAATTGAAATCAAAACCACATTGAGATACCACCTTACACCAGTTAGAATGGCCAAAATTAGCAAGTCAAGAAACAACAAATGTTGGAGAGGATGTGGAGAAAGGGGAATCCTCTTACACTGTTGGTGGGAATGCAAGCTGGTACAGTCACTTGGAAAACAGTGTAGAGGTTCCTGAAGACATTAAAAATAGAGCTACCATATATATATATGGTAGCTCTATTTTATTGTATATATATATTGTATATATATATATGTATATATATTATATATATAGCTCTAATATATATATTATATATATATAGCTCTATTATATTGTGTATATATATATGTATATATACATATATATATACAGTGGAATATTACTCAGCCATCAGAAAGGATGAATACCCAACTTTTGTATCAACATGGATGGGACTAGAGGAGATTATGCTGAGGGAAAGAAGTCAAGCAGAGAAAGTCCATTATCATATGGTTTCACTTACTTGTGGAACATAAGGAATAGCATGGAGGACATTAGGAGAAGGAAGGGAAAAATGAAGGGGGAGAAATCAGAGAGGGAGACAAACCATGAGAGACTGTGGACTCTGGGAAACAAACTGAGGGTTTTAGAGGGGAGGGGAGTGGGGGGATGGGTTGGCCCTGTGATGGGTATTAAAAGGGCACATATTACATGGAGCATTGGGTGTTCTATATAAATAATGACTCTTGGAATACTACAAAAAAAAGGATTTTCTTTTTATTATTCATTGTCAGCAATTTGAAAAAAAAAAATGCTTTATCTATAGAATCTGTCCCCTTCTCATTCCTGACATTATTACTGACTTCTTTCACAAATCTCACCAGAGATTTGTCAATTTTATTGTTTGTTTTCTAAAAACAAACTTGATTGTTGATCCTCTCTTTTTTTAATTTCACTTATTTTGGCTCTTAACTTTCTTCTTCCTCTTATATTTTTTACCTTTACTTTCTTCGAGTTTGTTTTGCTGTTCTTTTTCTTACCAACTGGTTTCCAAAGTAGCTGTACCATGTTCCATTCTCACCAGCAATGTGCAAGGGTTCTAATTTCTCCACATCCTCACCAATTCTTATTCTTATCCGTATTTTTAGAAAGACTTATTTATTTATTTTAGAAAGAGAGGGTGCTTGAGTGGGGGGAGGGGCAGTGGGAGAGGGAGAAAGAAAGGGAGAGAAGCAGATTCCTTGCTGAGCATGGAGCCTGACTTGGGGTTGGATCTCATGACTCTGAGATCATGACCTAAGCAAAATCAGGAGTCAGATGTTTAACTGATGGAGCCACCCAGGTGCCCCTGTATTTTTTATTGTAGCTATGCTAGTAGCTACAAAGTGGTATGATATTCTGGTTTTGATTTGCATTTTCCTAATGACAATTTACATTGAACTTTTTTTTCATTGAACATTTTTCATGTTCTTATTGGTCATTTATATATCATCTCTGGAGAAATACCAATTTAAATTCTTTGCCCAGTTTTAAAAATTGAGCTATTTTTCTTTTTATTATTGAGTTGTCAGAATTTTCTAATTATTCTAGAAACTAGTCCCATAGAAGACACCTGATTTACCAATTTTTTTCTCCCCATTTTTTTTTTTTTTTTCTGCTTTCTTGATTTGTCCTTTAAAGCACAAAATCTTTAAATTTTGATGAAGTCCCATTCAAGTATTTGTTTTCTGGTTACTTGTATTTTAGTTGTCAAGGAACTCTTGCCTAACCCCAGGTCCCATATATTTACAACTATGTTTTCTTCTAAAATTTTTATAGTTTTGGCTATTACCTAGATCTTGATTCATTTTATGTTAACTTTGTATATGGAGAGAGGTAGGGGTCCAAAATAATCTTTTGTTCCATTAAAGCCATTACAAAGGTCTGCACAGATTTAAAGGGAGGGAACACAGCCTCAGTCTCTCAATGGCAGAGCATCAACTTCACATTGGAAAAAGGGCGTGCGGGATGTGATAAATCTTCAGTGCGGCCATCTTTGTGGAATACTATTTGTTCTAACTGGGGTCACTGAATAATCTGGGAGCTGATTCATGAATTGCAGCTGTAATCAAAATCAAACATATTTTCATTCTTTTGAGGAGAGGGTCTATAGTTTTGACCAGAGCCATAATAGTATCCATTTGCTGAAAAGTCAAAAAATGTAAAATTTAAAAGCTTTAAAATTGAAGTGACTGATAATTCTATGTCATCTCTTGGAAGGGTGGGGATTCTATACTAAGGGAATTCAAATATTAATTTATAAGAAGAAAGGGCTTCAAGTGGATTTTTAGGACTCAACTAATTGTGTAAAGATAGCTATTAAGCAGAGCAGGTGAGGCCCTTGTTCTCTCCCCTCATAGCACCAAATAGGTACATTAATAACAGTATATGACATTCATATTTCATGGCCCAACTTTTGCCTAATTCACACTCTGACACATTCTACTCTTAAGTCCCTAAACTGTCTATCACATATCAAATTTTGAGTTGTTATAAAACAGCCAAGAAATGAGTACTGTACTATATATTTTGAGCTATTGCATAGCAGGGCTTCCAGCCAGACATCAGTTCAATTTGAGCAGTGTGGCAGGTCCCAGTGAACATCAGGGTTTATTGTATCATTATTTGAATGTTTTATATTTATTCTATTTTGTCCTTATTAGCTAATAAAATGAGAGGAAAATAGAGAATCAAATATACTGATGTGTAGCTCTCATAAACTTAATGTAAGTGAGAGAAAAGAAAACATGGTAGCCTCTCAAAGCTGTAAATCTTTAACTTCAATCAAACTTCAACCCAATAAATGTGTATTCAAATATGAAGGGAAAAGAAATTAGAATACATGTAATAATACAGATGCACTGCAATGGTGTTTTTGTGAAGTCTGGACTCAGTGGGATATAAACATGAAATGGATTTATTTTTTTCTCCTGTCATTGCCTTCAACCACTATCTATTGAATCTCTCTTTCCTGTCCTTTAATAAAGTCTTGGACAGATTCCATAAGTATCGGTCACTTTTGGTTATTAAAAGTCAGCACAGTTTACAGTTTCAATATCAACCTCTATTTAACTTTCATTTTTCTTCCCTTCCCCTTTGGCATAGGCTTAAACTGGGCCCCTGATAATTTAGGGATCACAAGACAGGGTCTGAAGGAGGTACTTCTCTCCTCATTCTTCAGGGTCTAACCCTGCCAGTGTGTTGAAGTGAACAGAAAGTGGGAGAAAATGGACACATGACCAAATCTCTCTACTTCCTGGCTGTGATTGTATTCCTTTTTTTTTTTTTTTTTTTTTTTTTTTGTCATTGCTGCTTCTCTGTTATCTCCTCCTGGCCATCAGGGTTCTCTGCAAGAAGGGCATTGACTTGCTGACTCCCTTGTGGGCCTATGTTTTAGTTTTCCAAGAGTTCAGTGGATTTGTGATTGATTGATTGATTGATTGATTTTTAAGTAATTTCTACATCTAACATCAGGCTCGAACTCACGACCCCAAGATCAAAAGTCACATGCACTTCCAACTGAGCCAGCCAGGTGACCCTGGATTTATTTACATAGTTCTGTAGTGTGGATGATGAGAAAGTGGTTCTCGACCTGTGTAGTACTGTGCTTTCCTACCACCCAAGAAGTCTTTAAAAATGTGTGAAGGCATATTGGTTGTTAGGATAACTGAGACAACATTTAGTGTCCAGGGACCAGGGTATTAAATGTAATACACAAGGAGGTTAGAGTCAAGAACAACGAGTGCAATGCATGAACAGTCCCTGGAGAATAGTGATACCTCAACGCCAATATCCTCCCCTCTTTAAGAAATACTGTTGGAATACTAAAATACTTTTTTACTCACTAGCAAATAACCACTAACCTGACATCTCCCATGACTCACCCTCTGTCCCACCAGTGGACCTCTGCAGTGGCCAGCTCAGCCCCCAGCCCCATATCTTCCAAGATCTAGTGACTATAGAGATAATGTCTGGCACAGCAGGGTCCCTCTGGGACCCTGATTCTCCACCAAGACCTGAGTCCATTCTGGATGATGGATGGTGGATGGATGGATGGTTGGATGTATGGTTGGATGATGCCTACACATGAGCCCAGTCATCCTTGCAATAAGTGTTCTTCTTGACTTTGGTTCCTTTGCTTTCCCTTTTCTAGTCCTCTTAAACATTCTGGGAAGCTACAGGAGAGGAAACATTTTGAGATGATGGTTGGAGGTACCAGGACAAGACATGCTACCTCTTGATAAGTTTAGTGAGCCCTTACATAGGTGTCTGGCCATGACCGTTGGCAGATATCTTAAGAAGACAGGGTACTTACTGCCTCTTTGTCCTCAGCTCTAAGCTCCAGGTTGTCTTTCTGAGGTAATAAGAAAAGTGTCACTCAATATCCTGTAAGATCATAATAAAAAATCTAGTTTTAATGTGAGAGGTAATTAGAAACTTTTAACATTTTTTAATTAGCTCTCTGGGAATAGTGCCCAGTTTTCACAATTCTACTTTAGTACATATTCCCTTCCCTTCCCCTCCCCCTGGGAATGCATTATGAACAAATACTGGTGACTAAATATAGAGAAAATAGGTCTGATAAGTTCAAATTCATAAAATGTTTGCTTCTTAGACTCTGGGGTCTTTGTTACTCTGTGAAATAGTGAAGTGATGCCAGACTTGATGTCAATATATTGGTTCAAATTGTGCTTCTGTCACTAATGGCCTAAAGGAGATGGAAGTATCAAGGATGAACCTTAGGCTTTTGACTATGCAAGTGTATGGCTTGTGGTGTCATTTACTGAGAAGGGGTTGCTAGAGGGGCAGGTTAGAGGAAGAAGACCATGAGTTTAGTTTGGGGCATGCTGAATTTGAAATAGCTTTGAGGGTCCCAAGTAGAGATATTCAGGAAACAGATGGAGACCTCTCAGAGTCCAGAAGAAATATCTAGCTAGAGTTATACCTGTGGGTATTAGCTGTGTATGGATCATAATTGAAGCCAAAGGAGTAGAATGAATGATCTGAGAAGAATGTAGAGTCAAAGATAGGAGGGTCTAGGACTGGGAATGAGGAATTGCAGCATTTAGTGTTTAGGCAGAAGAAAATGAATCAATGCAGGAGCAGCAAGGGATATGAGGAAGCTCCAGGAGATGAGGAAGGCTAGCTTGCTTCTTATTTTTACATACTTTTCTTTAACCACATGTGTTGATACATCACCTGACATCCTTATCTATCTTACTGCCTAGACTTAATACCAACCAGCAAGCTTGTCCTCTGTTTCAGATGGATATTGGTGCACTCACTGCTGTCCTTTTCAGCTGCATTTTTCTTACTTGAAAACTCTGTATTTGTTCCTCTGGAATGTCAAAAAGACATTTTCTAAAGCATTTGGTACAATTGGCTTGCTGAGAGAAAAAAAGGATGGCTGCAAATGGCTGAAACTGCATCTTCTACCCTATTCAACAGAAGGCATTGTTACTGTTATTTTCTTATTACTTAAATTCTGCAGTTGCTGTATACTTTCTCAGCAAGATGGTCTAACCTTGAGCACACTCTTGCATTCACTTTATAGGGATGGCAATTTGCATTTTCTTTTATTTAATTTAATGAACTGTGGCACTGTGTAAAATTAAAGAATGTTAGTATTTATGATTAAAGGAGGAAAGTCGCAAGCACCATCTTCATTTGTCCAGTTTGTTGTAGATTTGTAGATGTGTGTGTGTGTGTGTGTGTGTGTGTGTGTGTGTGTGTGTATTCTCCCTTGACCCTCTTTAAGTAAGAAAGTCATATTATTGCTGGGAGTAACAGATTGGTTTCTTCTCTAAGCCTTCCTCTTCCCCTACCTTCCCCTTCCTCTTTGTCCCTACCATGCAGACACAACCCCCACACATGCACACACACACACACACACACAAACACACACACACACACTCACACACATGCACACACACACGGCTTTACTTTTTGAAAAAAAGAGTTTTCATAGACTTATTTTGTTTGTTTGGAAAATTAAAATTAACACAAAGGTAAAACTAGAATGCCTAATAAATAGACTATCACTAAACGGCAAGTCACTAGTATCGTTTGTGATGAATTATCTTAATTCTATTCCTCAGTAATATTCTATAATTCATAGCAGCCTTGTCTGGTTCCATACATGGAGTTTGATGGCCATAGAGCCAATTGAACAACTCGTTAACTTTTATTTCTTTTTTATTTTAAGTTCATTGCAACTTAATTTAGCCCTGCAAAAACACATGCTGAAACACTGCCAGAGATTGGCTAGCTAAATACCATGGAGGTTAGCACTGTAGAAGCAGTCAGACCCGGAGCAAAACTGTCCTTCAGTTTAAGCCTAAATTTAGCATGTCAATAAGGGTGATAACCTAAAGCCAACAACTCTGAAAGATTGGTCTGCTCCCCCAGAGGGCAAAAAACGTTCCTGTTCAGAGTATTAGGCAAGAACATGACAGTCAAATTGTAAAATAAAAACTTTGATGAATATTGGCAGTATGGTCCTTTACACAAGGACCTAGTCAGTTACTAGTTAGTAGGTGAAGATACCAATAATGGTCTTCTCAAACCCAATCAAGTGCATTCTAGGAGAACACATTTTAATTAATCTATACCATAAATTTGTGTTTATGTGGCCTGAGTGGGAATGTGGGAGTGTGGAGGAGGGCATTAAGGAAGAAAACAATCTATTACTTTTATCAGGAATATTATATTCTAACTGCAAGAGGGTCAGGGAAGAAGGGTTATTAGGTAGAGTTCTGTGCTTCCAAGCCAACAAACCAACAATAAAACAAAACAAAACTTCAGACAAATCTAAATTCCATAAGGAAATTATTGATAGTGGATGATTCTAAATATCAAAGGAAGACAATTTATACCCTTGCTTTCTTCTAAGAGTTCTATAGTTTTACTTTCTTTACTTAGGTCTTTGATCCATTTTGAATTAATTTTTGTATAGCATATGAGATGGGGTCTAACTTCATTCTTTTGTGTATGGATATACAGTAGTCTCAGTATCATATGTTTAAAAGACTACTCTTTCCCCAGTGAATTCTCTTGGCACCCTTGTCAAAAATCTTTAGAGACAGAAGGTAGATTACTGGTTGTCAGATGCTGGGGAGGAGGAGTTTGGAGGAATGGGGAGTGGCTGTGAAAGGGTAGGATGTTTCTTGGGGCGTAGCAAAAGTGTTCTAAAATTAGACAGTGATGATGGTTGCACAATTCTGTGAATATAAAAATAGTATGGCTTTAAGAGGTGAATTGTACAGTATGACAATTATCTCAATAAAGCTGTTAACAATTTTACAAAATACTAATCTGTTCAAAAAATCAAAGGAAGGAGGGGAGGTGTGTGGGGAGATGAGCTAATTGGGTTAGGGTTAGGAAGGGACTTGTGATGAGCACTGGGTTTTATATCTAAGTGATGAATCACTAAATTCTGTTCTTGAAACCAATCTACACTATATGCTAACTAACTTGAATTTAAATAAAAAAGAAAAGAAATCAGAGGGAGACTTGATCAGTCTGGAAGTATAGAACCAAGGCAGTTCCAGGGATGAGCTAGCAAGAAGTAATGGGCAATTTCTTAAGGATCTTGTTTTCAGAGTCAACAGTTTTTTAGCATCAACAGATTTTTTTTAACAGATTTTTTTTTTAAATCTTGTATCATTCAATACAGAATTCAAATTTTCAGGAGAAAAAGTCAGATTGGTCTAGCATGCGCTCCATGCCTACCCAGTGAGAGTAGAGGCAGTGGGTGGGTGCCCTGGTTGTTTGTACTAAACAGACTACATGTAATAATAATAGTAATAGTAATAGTAATAATAATAATAATAGTGAAACCTAGCATACAGGCTCATTTAGTCTGTCCCAGTCACTATGCTAAGTGCTTTACTTATGTAATCTTTAAAATCACCCTGTTAAGTGACTATTAGTATTATATACCCTTTATATTAGAAATGAGAACAGAGGATCATCAAGGTTAAGAAAATTGCCCAAGGTCACAGCTAGTAAATGAAAGAACTGTGATTCAGACCCTGGCAGTCTTGTTCTAAAGTCCATGCTTTTAATCACTATGCTACAGAATCTCTCTTTAAAAATGGATTTTTCAAACATTTGTAATTTTTTGCATTCTCTCTCTTATTTTTTTTTAAAGATTTTATTTATTTATTTGACAGAGAGAGATCACAAGTAGACGGAGAGGCAGGCAGAGAGAGAGAGAGAGGGAAGCAGGCTCCCTGCCGAGCAGAGAGCCCGATGCGGGACTCGATCCCAGGACCCTGAGATCATGACCTGAGCCAAAGGCAGTGGCTTAACTCACTGAGCCACCCAGGCGCCCCATATTCTCTCTCTTATTATCCTGGGGTTAGTGTGTTTACCAAAGGAAAAATGTTATCAGGAGAGACAAGCAACAGTGAGCTGGCAAGAACAACACAAGACCACCAGAGGAAAAAAAAATTAATTAGTAATTATTAAGCCCATGCTGCATGCTAGGCATTTTCACATATATCATCCATCCCATTATGTTATCAGTGTGCCCTACAAATCCATTCATCACTCTTCTCTATCTGGTACCCCAGGTATCTGCTCTTCAGTCCCTTGGCCTCTGGCTTCTGTTGGGTTCAGTGAATAAGAGATCAGAGCAGGGGAGGAGTGAAAGGGCAGGTGATTTACTCCCCTGGCTTCCTCCCATATGGTCACCAAGAACTGGTGGTCTCCACCAACTACAGCTTTCAGCTCTTCTCAGGTAGCCTTCTCATACCCTCAATGACAGAAATTTCTTTTAGTTTCTATAACTCTTCCTTCTCTTTGATGCTTCAGGCCTAAGAGTGATAATGGTTACCCTCCATTGTTAGAAACCCCTGCTGGTTCCCCTTAACTCTGCCCACACCTTGTACATTATCTGTTTATTAAACCTCTCCAATCACTCCTTTTGAGGGTGAATCATAGAAGGACTCTAAATGATAACACAGGAATTCTGTAAGGTCAATAAAATTATATTGGTTTTGATATTGAAGAATTGAATCTTGACCAAGATTCTAATCAGCAAGTGACAGAGCTAGAGATTGAACCAAATTGTTTTTAAAACTTTCAAGCATTGGCTCTTCTTTTAGTCAAGGCTGGTTACATAAGCTACAGCCTGTTAGTTATATCCACAGGAAAACTAGAAATCTGACTGAAGAGGGGATGTATTTCAAAATGGGTTTAAACGAGCATGACTCATTTCAAAATTCAATCAAATCTCCCTTCAAATGTACTATAGCTATAGCAAAGGGTTTCAGGTGGGGTATGATGGTTAAGAATATGAAATCTGAAGTCACTGTCAGATTCTCCATCTGTTATCACTGTGTGACTTTGGATAAGTTACTTGGATTCTCTTTGCCTCAGTTTCCTCAATAGTAAAGTTAGATTAGTAATGGTGCCAGCTTCATAGAATCACGGAAAGGATAAAATGAACTAATATATGTAAAGTCTTTAGAACAGTGTATGACTCATGGTAAGAGGTCAATAAATGTAGCTATTATTATTATTGACTTCAGTGTAGCCACTTCTGTTGCTTCAAAACCTATGGAGCTGATTCTCAAGACAAGAATCCTTCTACTTTCTAGAGATCAGAAACAAAATGAGCAGCTTCTTTCCTGGTTTCTTTATTTAACATGTTAAAAGGAAAGTAACCATTATGAGCAACTAGTTGTATCAGTTATTTGGGCCTTTTGGGGTTCTTACTGTGTTAGGTAGGTTAGTGTGTTAGGTAGGTAGAGATGGTTCCATGGTAAAGATAGCTTCATCTGACCTCTGCTCATCTCTGTGAATATAGAGCTTCTCTTTATTTTTTATTTTTTAAGTGGGTTCCATGCTGGACATAGATTCCAACACAGGGCCCAAACTCATGGCCCTGAGATGAAGACCTGAGCTGAAATCAAGAGCCAGAAGCTTAACTGACTGAGCCACCTTGGTGCCCCATAGAGCTTTTTTTTTAAATAATTTTTAAAAAAGATGTTATTTATTTATTTGATAGACAGAGATCACAAGTAGGCAGAGAGAGAGAGAGAGAGGAGGAAGCAGGCTCCCCGCTGAGCAGAGAGCCCAATGTGGGGCTCGATCCCAGGACCCTGGGACCATGACCTGAGCCGAAGCCAGAGGCTTAACCCACTGAGCCACCCAGGCACCCCAGAGCTTCTTTTTATACCATGTATTTGTCTGGTTGTATTTTCTTACTTAGTCCCCCTGGTGACCAGAAGCACTTCAATATTTTTTGCCAGGGGAGAATCCCAATGGCTACAGTGGAATCAAGCTTTTCCCTTGGTTCAATCAGCACCTGGTTGAGTTGTCACTGGTTTCCGATGACAGAAATTGGAAAAGGTACTAGATAGGGAGTTGTGAAATCTGGGTTCTAACTGAACTGTTTCAATATGTGACCCATGACTTTGGCCAGGTTGGCAACCCTCTTTGACATAAGCATCTCATCTGTCAAAAGAAGAAGTTGGGTCAGTTGATGGATAAAGTCTTTTTCTCTCCTGAAATATCATGGCATTACTGAGGGAATCACCACAGTTTATTAAAGTGGCTGCCTTCTCTTTGCCTCATTTGAGAGCTCAATGGCAAGGCAGAAAGAGCACGGGCTGAGGCAACAAATAAAAATGGACGTCTAGGGGCGCCTGGGTGGCTCAGTGGGTTAAGCCTTTGCCTTTGGCTCAGGTCATGATCTCAGGGTCCTGGGATTGAGCCCCACATCAAGCTCTCTGCTCAGCGGGGAGCCTGCTTCCCCTCTCTCTCTACCTGCCTCTCTGCCTACTTGTGATCTCTCTATCAAATAGATAAACAAAATCTTCAAAAAAAGTGGAAGCCTAGTGTAGCTTTAGCACTTACTCCCTATATGAGCATTGAAAAGTTATTTAATATTGAATAACCTCAATTTCCTCATTTTAAAGATAAGATATACTTCAAAGCATTGTTATAAGATGATTCATGTCAATTTTCTAGTAAACCATATGATAGCTGTACTAAAAGTCAAGCAACTTACCATTTCATTGAGGAGATTAAGAAAGATCACATAAGGGAATTACTAGGGCATGGGAATTTGTGATTGTCTTTTCAAACCACAAATCAGGAGATACTATATGAGAAAAGATTTTTTCATATTTGTGTTTATGGGAAAATTCATATGACTACATAAAAATTAGATTCTATTGTGCATTTACAGAATTCTCTGAATTAAAATAATTGAAATTGTATGACATTAAAAGAGAGTACTGAGAAATTTCTGTGCCCATACATGTAAACTAAATGCCATGCATGACATGTACAAATGTGTATACATGACAGGGATTCAGAGATGAATGAGATCATAAACATTTACCTTGTACTTCATTGATACTGTGGCTCTAACTGACCATTCTGTCAGCTCTGATAACTGTTCCTAGAATGGTTCTACAAGAGTCAATGGCACCACTTACAAAGCCGTTGTGAATCTCTGAAACACAATACAGGATATTCTTTCAGACTCCTTTCTGTCTGCTCTAAATCCTATAAAACTTTGTCCCTTTACATCCCAACTCTTTAATTTTCTCATTCAGATTCCCTTCTTCTTTTTAAAAAAATTCTTAGGTTTATTGAGGTATAGTTTAGCTATGTGAAATTCAGCTCATTTTAGTGTATATAGTTGGATAAGTCTTGACAAATGGTAATCACAATTGTGATAGAAAATATATCCACCACCAGCGGCACGCCCTCCCCCCCCCCCATTCTATCATGTTCTTTTGAAGTCAATTTCTATCCTTTCTCCTGCTGGAGCCTGGCAAGCATGGATCTATTTTCTATCAATTATTGTTTTTTCTTTTCTAGAATTTCATATACGTGAAATAATAAGTAGTCTTTTGTGTTTGGCTTCTTTAACTTAGCATAATGGTTTCGAGATTCATCCATGTTCTTGAGTACGTAAGTGTGTATTATTTCAATGTTGAATATTTTCCCATTGAACGAGTATGCCATATTTTGCTAATCCTTTCCCTAGTCGATGGACATCTTGATTGCCTCTAGTTCTCCTTCCTCCTGGGGCAGATGGCTTGTGTTTGGGATGAGAGAAGAATCTAGGGAGGTAGGTAGAGTTTCTTGCCAATCCCACAGTGGCAGCCCGTCACCAGCTACATGCCTGCAGTTTAACAAAGCTCTCCGTGCCTCTAGTCTCTCTAGTGCACAGCCAGAGGAGCCCTAGGAAAAGAACTTGCAACGGAGTGCAGATTCCTCTCTTGTCTGGGTCTTTCAAGCATTATAAATTAATCACTAGCCCAAAGTAGACCTTTAAGAATTCATTAAAATTTCAGTCCTTTCTTCTTACCTGCTTTTTATTGGCTACTTCTTCCTGTCGTGCTCTCCTAGAGATAAAAAGATTTGTGTATCCTGTCTCTTTTTAAAGGGGCTTGCCACTCTGAACTTTGGTTCAGCAGGTTGTTTTGTGACCTCAGAGATCTGAGCAAGAATAGCTGTTGGTTTGTAGATGAGCTGCCTTTTATGGAAGCCGAACTTCTTTGGACTCAGGTTTTTTTATTTGGTCACTCAGTCTACACTATTTACCTTGGAACAGACCATGCTGCCTTGTAAGTCACTGTTATGGTGACTGTAATGCTGGGCAAAAGGCACTTCACACAAAGGTTAAGCCCTTGAAATACTGCCGGCTCCCTCCCCTAACACAACATGCCAACTCTGGGAAGGAGGTGAGAAACCTGGAGGAGGTAGGGCTTAATCTGCACCTTGAAAAAAGCAGAGGCTTAACAAGAGGAGATGCTGTGTGAGTACAAATATATGTTCTTTCCAGCTCTTTTCCCTCTTTATGCCTGAAGTGAGTCAGTTAACATTGATCCAACCATGTGACAGCCTCTTTAGGGCACTTCCATCTGACTGAGCTACTTTTCTCTCCAAAAGATCATGATCCTTCTCCATTCCATGACTTGGCCTTCATCCAGAAGAACTGGCTGTGTAACAATTCCCATGAGGTAACGTGCATGTGTCCAAAAGTAAATGTTGCCAGAGAACTGCCCTTTGGCAAAGCCTCAGCTTATATAAATCATAGATTTGTAACCTGCCAAATGTTAGCCTGCTTCAGCAATGAGCTTGAAAAGATGGTGTTCCAATACAATTTCCAGTCTATGATTTCTACTAACATAAGAACCTTTTCCACCTTAAATAATTCCTTTTCCTCTCCCAGTTGACCTGATGACTGATGATTCTATAGTTATAAAGTCTGTTCTGTTGTCTTCTATTGATACAGAGATATGTCTACAAGAACTGACTCTAAGGCCTTATCAAATGATAATATCTCACTGTGAATGAGTATATTTTGACCCTTCCTGAAATTCAGGTGAGAGAAGAGGTACAGGAGAGAACATGTGCTTACTGGTATTCTATTTGGGTGAAGTATGGGCAGGTATCATGGACACAGAATAAGGAAAAAAGAATAGAAACTAGAAGCTAAAGCCATTGAAGATGATCTTCTTAAGTTTGATCATACGCCCAACCAAGATGGCAGTAAATTACTCCGAGGAAGAAATGTCCTAAGTAGACAAATATCTTAACAAGGGAAATAATGATCCACTCTTTACCTTTTTGAGGGTCAAAAGGTTCCTATTTACCCCACTGGTTTAAAAATAACTCAAGAAAAGAACTACATGTGGGACACTGGTCAGATAGATCCCTTCTGCTCTCCACTTCTCAATTTCCCCATCTAAGAAGTGAGAGCATTGTTTGATTAAGGACGCTTCCATATTTATTTTCATGTTTTTAACTTGTGGTGATAATATTTCATTTTGGTGATGTAAAAGTTATTATTGTGAATAAATAAGATGAAACAGACATTTTAGGCTATTTTCCTGGCTTTGTGTGAGACAGAAAACCATGTATCAGAGGCATTGATTTGGCGTGTCAGTGACTTTCTTTCATTGATTGTTGATCCTATTCCAAGCAAAATTCATTTTAAAAAATTGAAGCAGTAGTCTTGGAAATGAAATGAAAGTGATTTGTAATCCTTTATGAAAAAGATGGAGTTAATTTTCAGACCTGGTGTCTCATGCCTATTTTGGCACAGGCTGCAAGGCACTGTGAAGAAAAACTCCTAGCCTGGGTAAGGAAACATCTCATATCTTTTTGCATCCAACCTCCTGCCAACAGTAAGAAAAACACTGATGTGATAGAGATACAATCCTGCACTTTTTATAATAATTTTAAATTACGAAGTCTTGGTAAACAGGTGGCAATCTGGATATCAAAAACATACAAAGTATGTATTTCCAGACCCAGCTTGAGGGGGTGGGGTGGAAAGAGGGATGGAAAGAGGAAGGGAGAGAAGGAGGAAGAGAAGAAGAAGAAAAGAGAGACATATCCTATTGACTCTCTTTACTCACATGATTGATATTGGGAATTTATTTGGCGCAAAGTTTACTATAAAATCAATATTGAATCTTCCAATTTTGGAGAGCCATCTGTCAAAAGCTTTGCTTGGGACATTACAGACTTTATCCCACTTACTCTACAAAACAACTAAATGAATTAGTCACTATTATACTCACATGTTAAGTTATCCAAAGTACAAATAGGTAAGTGAATGAACCATGATTTGAAAATTTGATCAGATCAAATCTTGATCTGATTTCAAGGCACTAATCTAGATACTGCTGTGAAAGGTTTTTTACACATATAATTAAAGCCCTCAATAAAGCGACCTTAAAAAATATGATGATTAGGGGCACGTGGGTGGCTCACTGGGTTGGGGCCTCTGCCTTCAGCTCGGGTACTGGTCCCAGGGTCCTGGGATCGAGCCCCGCATCGGCTCTCTGCTTGGCAGGGAGCCCGCTTCCCCCCCTCTCTGCCTGCCTCTCTGACTACTTGTGATCTCTGTCAAATAAATAAATAATCTTTAAAAAAATATGAAGATCAAGTGGGTGAGCCCCTTAAAAGCAGTGAGTTTCTCTGGCTTGTGACGGAAGAGCAGAGAGATTTGAAGCTCACAGTGATGCTGTGGTAGGGCCTGTGGGAAGGCCTGAAGACAGGAACTGCCAGAAACCTCTGGGAGATTTAGAATAAACCCCCAGCTAACAACCAGGAAATGGGGCCTTGGGTCTTACAACTGTAACAAACTGATGTAATATAAACCACATCTGAGCAGAAGTTTCAATGCAATTGTATGGTTCAGATACAGCTAATGGTTCATGCTCTTCCTCTTTGGCACAAAAATGGGAATGCCTGACACAGGGGCTGCTCTTTTAGTCGGGATCCCAGAATCGGACAATACATGGAACTGAGTCAAGCGGAAGTAAGGAAAATGAAGCAGAGTCACAGCAGCCATAGCTGCCCTGTAACCACCAACATCAAATACAACTCAAAAATTGCGCATTTTTTGTAAGCTACTGAGTTTGGGGGGCTGTTATGCAGCAAAGCTGAGGACCTGTACAATATACAGTATTTTTTATCGTGATTTTTAAATTTAACATTTTGATAATGTATTAGTTATCTACTGCCAAATGACAATATCACCACAAACTTCGTGGTTAACTTAAGACAACACACAGTTATCCGTTTCTGTGGATCAGGAATTTGGTCACAACTTAACTGGATCCTCTGTTTCAGAGTCTTGTAAAGTTGCAGTCAAGATGTTGGCTAGCCTGTGGGTTCATCTTAGGCTCATGTGGGGAAGAATGCGCCTTCCAGCTGAAGTGGCCATTGGTAGCATTCACCTCCTTGCAGGCTGCTACGCTGAGGGTCAAAATTTCTCACTGGCCATCTGTTGGAACCATCTTTCACTTCCTTGCCGTGTGGTTCTCTCAAAATATGCCAGCTTCTTCAGAACCAGGAAGGGAGAGAGTGTCTCCCAGCAAGTCTGATGCTACAAACTGTAACATTATCAAAGAAGTGATAGCCCCTCACCTATGCTGTATGATTGGATAGATGAAAGTCATAGGTTCTGCCCATACTCAAGGGGAGGGGATTATACAAAGGTGTTAACCTCAGGAGAAAGGAATCAAGGAGGGCTACCTTAGAGTTTGTCCATCATAGACAGAACTTCTTAGGTTACTAAATGTTCTTCAAAAATATAATTTTTAATGTTTGCCTAATACCTCATAGAAATAGATAATAATTTAATTCATCACAATGTAATAAACGTTCCATCATGTCCAAACTGGCTTTAAAGGCTTCTTTCATTAAATATGAAATTCTTATATATACAAAGGCATATTTCAAGAATGCTTATTTTTCTATTATTCTGTTGTTGATTCTCAAGCCAAAGCCACTAATTTTAATTATTCTACCTTTAGGATATGTTTTAAAATATATTAAAATTTGCCTTTAACTTAAGGGTTGGGTGATACAGTTATATATTTTGTTTTCCACAATCAATAAATCCATGGAATATCTTTTTTAGAGCACCATCAGTAGAGGGGCAGAGGGAGACAGAGAGAAGCAGACTATCTGCCGAGCAGGGAGCCCGATGTGGGACTCAATCCCAGGACCTGAGCTAAAGGCACATGCTTAACCTAGTGAGCCACCCAGGTGCCCTATCCACGGAATATCTTATCCTATTGATCTTAATACATAGCTCTATTTGAAATAATTCAAGAAAAACCAGTAAAGTGATTCTAGGTAGATTTTTTGGGTAATCATCTCAAAGCATATTTACAATTTAATTTTTATGAACCATATTGACATTTTATTTTATTATTTTTTTTTTTTAAGATTTTATTTATTTATTTGACAGAGAGAAATCACAAGTAGGCAGAGAAGCAGGCAGAGAGAGAGGAGGAAGCAGGCTCCCCGCTGAGCAGAAAGCCCGATGTGGGGCTCGAACCCAGGACCTGGGATCATGACCTGAGCCGAAGGCAGTGGCTTAACCCACTGAGCCACCCAGGTGCCCCCATT
>NW_019154149.1:4626586-4731029 GCF_002288905.1 Enhydra lutris kenyoni | reverse complement strand
TTTATTTATTTGACAGAGAGAAATCACAAGTAGGCAGAGAAGCAGGCAGAGAGAGAGGAGGAAGCAGGCTCCCCGCTGAGCAGAAAGCCCGATGTGGGGCTCGAACCCAGGACCTGGGATCATGACCTGAGCCGAAGGCAGTGGCTTAACCCACTGAGCCACCCAGGTGCCCCCATATTGACATTTTATTAAGTGGAATCACACACACGAGTTCTCTAGAGACAGTCTACATAATTGGGGAAAAAAGAGATAGTTCAGGGCAAAAGTTCTTTCAATATTTTGTCCACTGGTGAGCATCTTAACTCTATTTAGGTATTCATGAAATAAGTGAAGCAGAGATAAACATATGCAGGAATGATAAATATGAGGAAGCCAGGAAGCAGTTATGTAGTAAGCACTGGTATGCAAATTGTTTATGCTCATTTTCATTACATATGCATAAATATATACACCTACATTTAGTTTTAATTATATTATTTGGATATCTTTAAAATACATAAGATTATATACATTTTGAAAATCTAGAAGCAAGAAAGGACAGAGAAATCTTTTGTCTATTTCTAGATTTGCCCATCCGGTTATCTTTATATCTACTAGCTAATGAGCAATATTC
This sequence comes from Enhydra lutris kenyoni, assembly GCF_002288905.1. Taxonomy (NCBI): domain Eukaryota; kingdom Metazoa; phylum Chordata; class Mammalia; order Carnivora; family Mustelidae; genus Enhydra; species Enhydra lutris. The sequence continues at coordinate 4,730,416 of NW_019154149.1, read as the reverse complement.
TGCCTAAAGGCAAATGTACCATATAACTCAATCCTTCCCTTATGCTAACATATTCAAAAGAATATGCAAATTATGTAACAATAGTAAAGTCATCACAGTTCTCAGGGAAAATAATTTCCATTTCCACCAGGAGGTTTACATAGATAAACGAGCATAATAAATAGAAGTGAGGTCCTTGATGCTTGACCAACTCCTGCCACTTCTAACGCCTTCTCAGTCATAAATTCACAAATTGGAGTGATAAATAGTTTCAAATAGTTTCTTATTATTTGGATGACTTACATTTCACTGTTTATCTAGGGAAAGGTAAATGTCCATACATTTCTACTTCATGCCCTCATTGAACTTCCCTGAACTCTTCTTGTGTACTCAGATTTTGAAACCAAAATATACTTTTCACTTCTGTACAAAAGCAGAATTTGCATAATCCATGTTCTCTCTACCCTGTGGAAAGGTCTATAAAAAAGACCGTGATGGTAATTAGAGAGGATTTCTGTGGATTCCTTCTGCATAGGTACTGCAGCTGACCTGAATCAGCCAGAGAGGTAGGGCTCAGAGAACGCCATGATGGGGACTCTCTGAACTGACAAGAGTTATGACATTTCTACTGCTTGGCAGCCGGACTGAAGAGTGCTCCTCCTCGAGGGATACTGTACATTTATTTTCAAATATAGAGTTTGAATGGAGGAAGAACCTGATAAAAATAGAGAGATTAACATTTATTGAATAAATGATATGCCAGGTGCTATGTTAATCACTAAACGGTGTTTCATTTAATTATTACAGCAACACTATGAGCTAGGCACTATAATAATTAGAATGCCCATTCAATTTATTTTCCATATGAGAACATGTTGGAGAATAAAATGACAGCTATTAATAATTAAGCTCAGACAACAGGCATAACATGGAACCTTTCTAGGAAAACTGTAAATATGGTCACGCTTTCATAATCCCTATACTACAAATAAGGAAACTGAAATTCAGAAAGATTAAGTAATATCCCCAATCTCCATGGCTAGATGATGGCAAATCTAGGAGTCCTATGTTCTTGAACTTGACATTCAAGGAGTAAGCAGTTAATTAAGAAGCAGTAATTCAGGGGGCTTTTGCTACAAAATGACAGATTAATAACATTTCTATTCTATTTCCTTCAATAAAACCCTCCAAAAAATAGTAAAAAAGAGTAAGGGACAGAAGAAAAAACTCCATCTTTAATGAAACTAAGAAATGGTCATAATCTCAAACCACAACATATGTAGAATTTCTGTCAGAAAAGTAGTGCTCATCAATCCTGTTTGCAAAAATGTACTTAACACAGAAATCCAGAACCCAAACAGTAAGGTAAAATAAAGAGGAAAAAAATGGAGAGGCCATGGTATGTAAAGAGCTGGGATCAAGTATTGATTCCATTAATATTTGGAATTTAAAGTGAAAAATGGTAGGAATTATGGAACAGAAGGCAAATGTGATGAACACTGACAATGTAAAAATTGTAATAGAGGTGTAAGCGAGGAGGAGAATGGGAGGAAGTTTAAGAATGTCTTCCTTATCCATGGAGAGACACCAAGAGATACCATTTAACTTGATAAGTCCATGAGTGGATGTCTACTCATATTATTAATTTTAGAAAGTTAAAGAGAAGCATAAAAACAAAGAATATAAACCTTCAACATTACCAAAAGGAGAAAAAAATACAAACTGAATTAAACCTAGAATTTCATAACCTTAAAGAGTATAAACAATACTTCCAGAGCACCAGATAGTAATAACGTGAATAAATGGAAAGAAAAATTGCCTGATGATGAATAAGGCAAAGCTAAGACTGTCATGGTAACATAGATTTCTAGATGTACTAGCCACCACAACTAGTCAAATGAAAGAAATGAAAAGAAGTGACAAAATTATCCACATTTGCTAATAATATGGTTATTCATCTGGAAAACCCAAGAGGATAAATTGAAACCCTATTAGAAACAATAAGAGAATTCAGTGAGGTTCTGATTACAAAATCAATAAAATCAATTGCTTTCCTGTATAGAAAGGTAACGAAGTATAAAATAAAACAAAAGGAAAATCTCAGTCATTTGTAGCTTATGACCTAAAACATCTAGGCATATTATTCAGCCTTATAAAAGAAGGAGATCCCAGACAAAAGGTTGATATCCAGGATCTATAAAGAACTCCTCAAACTCAACACACACAAAACAGACAATCATATCAAAAAATGGGCAGAAGATATGAACAGACACTTCTCCAGTGAAGACATACAAATGGCTATCAGACACATGAAAAAGTGTTCATCATCACTAGCCATCAGGGAGATTCAAATTAAAACCACATTGAGATACCACCTTACACCACTTAGAATGGCCAAAATTAGCAAGACAGGAAACAACATGTGTTGAAGGGGATGTGGAGAAAGGGGAACCCTCTTACACTGTTGGTGGGAATGCAAGTTGGTGCAGCCAATTTGGAGAACAGTGTGGAGATTCCTTAAGAAATTAAAAATAGAGCTTCCCTATGACCCTGCCATTGCACTACTGGGTATTTACCCCAAAGAGACAGATGTAGTGAAAAGAAGGGCCATCTGTACCCCATGTTTATAGCAGCAATGGCCATGGTTGCCAAACTGTGGAAAGAACCAAGATGCCCTTCAACAGACGAATGGATAAGGAAAATGTGGTCCTTATACGCTATGGAGTATTATGCCTCCATCAGACAGGATGAATACCCAACTTTTGTAGCAACATGGACGGGACTGGAAGAGATTATGCTGAGTGAAATAAGTCAAACAGAGAAAGTCAATTATCATATGGTTTCACTGATTTGTGGAGCATAACAAATAGCATGGAGGACAAGGGGAGATGGAGAGGAGAAGGGAGTTGAGGGAAATTGGAAGGGGAGGTGAACCATGAGAGACTATGGACTCTGAAAAACAACATGAGGGTTTTGAAGGGGCGGGGGGTGGGAGGTTGGGGGAGCCAGGTGGTGGGTATTACAGAGGGCATGTATTGCATGGAGCACTGGGTGTGGTGCAAAAATAATGAATACTGTTATGCTAAAAAAATTAAAAAAAAAAGAGATCCCAACATTTGCAGCTACATAGATGAACCTACAGGCTATCATGCTAAGTGAAAGCAGCCACACACAAAAAGGAAAAAAACTGCATGATCTCACTTATATGTGGAATCTTCAAAAGTCAAATACATAGAAGCAGAACGTAGAACAGTGGTTATCCAGGGTGGAGAGGTGGGGGAAATTGGGTAGATACTGGTCAAAGGGTACAAAGTTGCAGTTATGTAGGATGAGTTAGTCTAGAGATCGGATGTGCAGCATGGTGACTATGGTTAATACTGTATTACATACTGGAAATGTGTTACAGGAGTAGATTTGAGGTGCTATCATACACAAAATATGGTAACTATGTGAGGAGATGATATGTTAATTAGCTTGGCTATAATAATCATTTCACTGTGTGTGCATATATATATATATATATATATGTATATATTTATCAAGTCATCAGTGTTGTACACCTTAAATATATAAATTTTTATTGAAAATAAAATTTAGGGGCACCTGGGTGGCTCAGTTAGTTAAGCATCTGCCTTAGCTCAGGTCATGATTGCGGGGTCCTGGGATCAAGCCCCAGGTTGGGCTCCTCGCTCCGCAGGAAGCCGGCTTCTCCCTCTCCCTCTGCCTGCCACTCCCCCTGCTTGTACTTTCTCCATCTCTGTCAAATAAAATCTTAAAAAAAAAGAAAATTAAAAAAAATATAGGCATAAATATCATAAGAATGCCCAGCACTTATATTAACTTGAAATTATAAAAGTTTACTGAGGTTCTTAAAATTAACTTTAAAAAAAAAAAGAGTTTATTTATTTATTTGAGAGAGAGAGAGTGAGAGAGAACATGAGAGGGGAGAAGGTCAGAGGGAGAAGGAGATTCCCCCTGGAGCTGGGATCCTGATCTGGGACTCGATCCTGGGACTCAAGAATCATGACCTGAGCTGAAGGCAGTCGCTTAACCAATTGAGCCACCCAGGCGCCCTTAAAATTAGCTGTAAACAAGTAAAAACATAAATCAAATTGTTGGGTAGGGAGCTTCAATATTCAAAATTATTGATTCTGTTTAAATTAATATGTTATAGGCAACTCTAGCAAAAACTAACATAATTTTAGATACAACTTGACAAAATGATTCTAAAGTTCATCTGGATAAGAAAATAATGAGAACGACAAGGAATCCTCTGAAAAAGAAGAGCAAAGAAGGGGAGCGAGGGTTACTATGCCCTGCAACATTGTATAAAGCAACAATAATCATAACTGATTCTGGGACATGAACTGACTGATGAACAGAGGAGAGAGTCCAGCTAGATCCAAACACTTCTGGAATTTAGCATGTGGTAAAGTAGCATCTTTAATAGCAGGGACAATAGATTATTCAATGTATATGCAATGAAGTATTATTCCATGAGCAAAATGAAAGAAATCTTGCCATCTGTGACAACATAGATGAATCTAGAGGACATTATGCTAAGTGAAATAAGCTAGGCAGAGAGAGACAAATATTGTATGATCTCACTTATATGTGGAATCTAAAAAAAAAAAAATCTGACTTCATAGAAATAGGAGATTGGTAGTTGTCAGATGCTAGGGGGTGAGGGAAATGAGATGTTGGTCAAAGGGTACAAACTTCCAGTTATAAGAGGAATAAGTTTTAGGGATGTAATGTACAGCACGGTGACTAGAGTTAACAATACTGTATTGCTGGGGTGCCTGGGTGGCTCAGTGGGTTAAAGCCTCTGCCTTCGGCTCAGGTCATAGTCCCAGGGTCCTGGGATCGAGCCCCGCATCGGGCTCTCTGCTCAGCAGGGAGCCTGCTTCCCTCTCTCTCTGCCTGCCTCTCTGCCTACTTGTGATTTCTCTCTGTCAAATAAATAAATAAACTCTTTTAAAAAAATACTGTATTGTGTACTTGAAAGTGGCTAAGAGGAAATCTTAAATATTTTCACCACAACAAAAAATTATATGAGATGATTATTATATGAGATGTAATTCAATGACTATATGAGATGAAGGATGTGTTAACTAACTATACTGTGCGAACCATTTCACAATATATTTGTGCATCAAATCATGACATTCTACACCTCACACCTATGCAGTGTTAAATGTCAATTACATCTCAGTATCTGGAAAAAATAAATGATATTGGAGCACCAGGCTAGCTGTCTTTGTACATAGTTGTAAATTTTATTTCCTACTTCCCTCCTTACTCTGAGGTGTATAGCAGATAGATCAAATATTTAAATGGAAAAAAGCAAAAATAGACCAGATGGAAACATGGGAAAATCTACGTGTACACTTGGAGAGAAGACCTTTCCCACATGGAAAAAAAAAATCTGTAAGTGAAAAAAGAAAAGAACGGTAATTTGATTATTTCAGTCTTAAAAATTTCTGCGTGACAAAGATATTACAATAGTCTAAAGAAAATGGCATATTTGGAAAAAAAAAGATTTTATTTTATTTTATTTATTTGAGAGAGAGCCAAGCATGAGTGGGGGGAGGGGCAAAGGGAGAGAGAGAAGCTTACTGCCCGCTGAGCTCAAAGCGTGATCCCAGGAAACTGGGATCATGACCTGAGCCAAACGCTTAAGTGACTGAGCCATCCAGGTGCCCAGGAAAGAAAGATGTCTAACATCCAGGCCAGATAAAGACACCGATTTTCTTAATCATTGAAATAGCTCATATACATGAGTAAATAAGAAAGAGATAATCAACCTGATAATAATAACCAAAAGGAGGGAGTGAAACAGATCACATAAAGACAAATGTTAACATATATATGTGGTCACCGATAATTTAAGCCATACAAAATAAAATGACAAAATATTATTTTTAAACTATCAGATTGGACGAGATAAAAAGTAGTTTTGAGAGGATACAATAGGAAAGGGCTCACCCTTGAGAAGCAAGCACTCATAGGCTGTTAACGGAGATGCAAATTGAGTATTTTGAAGGACAAATTGTCATTTTTAGAATTGTAAGTGTACATAACTTTTGACTCAGTGATTTGTCCTTTAGGCATTGACTATACAGATACATTTGCACATGTGATCAACTACATAAATAAAACTATGTCTGTTGCAACATCCTTGTTAGAAGGGAAAATATGTCAAAATTTTCAATGTCTTATCACTTATATCAGTAACAAAATACTACATAGCTATTTATAATATTCAGGGAAACATATAAGAAAGATGCCTAACATATACTGTGAAGTGAAAGAGAAAAGTTGCAGAAGAGTTGAACTTCCTATCTGTATACATTATTTCTGGACAATTTCCGCAAAAAAATCTTAGCGGTTATTTCTGGTACTAGGATTAGCATTTCTGCTGGGGAGAAGGAAGTAGACTGCTTATGCTATTTTATACATCTTAAGGCAATTTGATTATTTTTCCATCACCATTTCTTTTATAACAAAAGTAGCTTGTATTTCATTAAGTATCTATTGAAGTTCCATTAGTTACAAATCTTATTTGTAGACATTGTTGACTGTTCTAAGGATGCTTCTGTAGCCAGAGCCTTCATGAAGTAGAAATTCCAGTTGTTCCAAGAATATTTAGTGAGAACCTACTCTAGGCTGTTGGTATATACTGAGGAAATATAAAATTGCTCATGGGAAAAAAGAAAATAGAATTAGGTTTTTTTCCTGAACATGTAGCTCTATTTTGATCATTTGGGTTACCCTTTGGTAATCCCACTGTTTAAAAAAACAACAACAAAAAAGACAGAGTCTAGCCTTGAAAATTCCCTGAGCAGATAAAACCAGTTTGTTCATACACACAAAGCTTAATTCAACTTATTCTGTAAGACTGAGTTGACCCGGGTCATTTCTTGCTTATGCCTCTGGAAATCATAAGCAAAACTTAAACTGTTCCTCAAGGTTAATGTGAGATAACCACTGACTAATTCCCTATCATTTAAGAAATTTCTAATATTATAACCAATCACTGTGAAGAATAAACAGTCACTGCCTTCTCACTATATAAACTGCTTTATAACAACGCACTCCTGAGCATTATTCCATGTTTCGGCTTGAGTGCTCCTGGTTGGGAAACTGTCTTTTCGGTGCTTGCACAAGAAACTTTTACTAAGTACTACTTGAGTGATTCATTCATCTTACTTCTGTGATTTATAAACTTTTTAAAAAGATTTTATTTATTTATTTGACAGACAGAGATCACAAGTAGGCAGAGAGGCAGGCAGAGAGAGAGGAGGAAGCAGGCTCCCCGCTGAGCAGAGAGCCCGATGTGGGGCTCGATCCCAGGACCCTGGGATCATGACCTGAGCCGAAGGCAGAGGCTTTAGCCCATTGAGCCACCCAGGTGCCCCTGATTTATAAACTTTTGACAACAATTTATCTTAGCATGCTAGGCATTCCTAACAAGAAAATAATGCATGGTTACTTACAAAAGAGATACCTTAGGTATAAATAATCATGAATAAAACTACAAGTAAATTAACTATAAGATCCATGAGAAGGCATCTGAGTATTTCTGTTCCAGGACTACACATGCAAGGCATATCCTTAAGAAAATAATCATGTCCCTTGATCTATTTTAGAACCGTAAAATATACTTCCATCACAGCAACAGTGCACTGTAATGGAGATTCATATAACACTAACTGATTGCCAACTGGGCACAGATCATCCAAAATTCCCAAATCCCCCTCCTGGCTTTCTAGAATCTTCAGAATCACTCTCCCTTTACTTTCTTGATCCTCCTCTGATTCCTTTCCATTGCTCCACTGAAGTCAAAAGTCTCCAAGCCTTTCATGGACTAGTGACTGCTCCGCTTATGCTAGATTCCTTTGCACCCCAGCTCACCCCCACACACGCCTTATAAAAACAGAGCTGGAGGGCGAAACAGCATAGCACACCACAGTTAAGAGCATGAACTATGGAACCACTTTCTAGTTTCTTGACTTTGGGCAAGTTACTTAACCCATGTGTGCTTCATTTTCCCCACTTCATGGAGTTATTAGGAGAAGTAAATGAATTAAATTAAATTCTAAGAGTAATAGCTCATTTGTAAAGTGCTTAGAACAATTCCCCTGGCACATAGCAGGCATTATGTAAGAACTTGTTAAATCAATAAATAAGTGCTACAAGGCTCAGCATAGACATTACTATCACCAGGAAATTTTCCTCACTTTTCCTTCCACAAAACTGGGTTAAGTGTCCCTCCTTTTGGTGACCTCCTCCCTGTGTTCTGGCTTGTCATTGCACTCACTGCATTACACTTTAATTGTCAATTGTTTTTAGGGCTCCCCTACTGAAATGAGGCACAGTGATGATGTTCCTCATTTGGCCAATGCAAGCTTTTTTAAGGCAGGAATTTTGTCTTTTTTTTTTGTCTGCTGCCAAATCCCCAGTGCATACAACCGTACCCAGTGCAGATGTACATGACCAAAAAAAAAAAAAATGTTCAATGAATTTTATAAGTGTTTCAACTGTTAGGGCTCTCACTCCAGTGGTAATAAAACTCATGATAGTAGTAATCACAGTACACCTGCCATGGACTGAGGGCTAAGCATGTGGCAGAAAGTGTTAAGTACTCTATGTACAGAATTTAAGTTAATCCTCGTGACAGTCCAGTGACGGAGAGCTGGTATCATCCCGACATTACAAACACCTAGTAAGCCACAGCTTGAAACCCTGGCATTCTGACTCCAGAGTCCGCACTCTTTTTTTTTTTTAATTTTTTAATAAACATATAATGTATTATTAGCCCCAGGGGTACAGGTCTGTGAATCACCAGGTTTACACACTTCACAGCACTCACCATAGCACATACCTTCCCCAATGTTCATAACCCCACCCTCGTCTCCCTCCCCCCCTCCCTCCAGCAACCCTCAGTTTGTTTTGTGAGATTAAGAGTCTCTTATGGTTTGTCTCCCTCCTGATCCCGTCTTGTTTCATTTATTCTTTTCCTACCCCCACACCCCCATGTTGCATCTCCACTTCCTCATATCAGGGAGATCATATGATAATTGTCTTTCTCTGATTGACTTATTTCACTCAGCATAATACCCTCTAGTTCCATCCATGTCGTCGCAAATGGCAAGATTTCATTTCTTTTCATGGCTGCATAGTATTCCATTGTATATCTATACCACATCTTCTTTATCCATTCATCTGTTGATGGACATCTGGCTTCTTTCCATAGTTTGGCTATTGTAGACATTGCTGCTATTAAACATTCGGGTGCACGTGCCCCTTCGGATCCAGAGTCCACACTCTTAACAAAACTGACATAATGTTGTTGAAGGCATTCACAAAACTGACATAATGTTGTTGAAGGCATTCACAAAACTGAAAAAATGTTGTTGAAGGCATTCACTCTATGAAGGAAACGTGCAGTGCCCCATCCTTTCCCCCTTAACCTACTTACCATTTCAGAATGGTCCTGGTGAATGCATTTCTCTTCTTGCATTTTTGAGGTTCTGTGCTTTAAGAGCTGTATGCTTCCCAAATCAGTTGATGTCCTGGAATCCTTCCACAAATGTACATTTCACTCTATAACTTTGTCCTTCTTAAACCAGCATGCATTTTGCCAACTTTTCAAAGCATCTCTTACAAAAGTGTTTTTTTAAGCTACAGTTATATTGGTAGATTTTGGCTTATTATTTTGTAGATCACTTTCTGGACCTAAATTATGACAATCGAGATCACATGGTATGCAGTCTACGACCTCATAACTGTATAGTAGCTGAAAATTCTACAGCACATTTATTCGGGGGCAATCAAAATTTCATTATGTAATCCATCCCTTCCCAATCTTCACTATCTTGCTGTCCCTGAGAAGATTTTATTATAGGTTCCTCACTGACTCACAGGTGCATCACCTTCTAATTTACATGACTTACTGTAAATTTATATGCCCTAGCATATAATTCATTTTACTTCGGGCTTGTTTTTGCTGGAGCCCACACAAGATTGTTTTTCTTTGGAGAGTAAGCCCTTTTCAGATGTGCTTACCTGAGCGAAATGCCTAATGACAAAGAAGCTAAGCCAAGCAGCAAAAAAACACAGAGTTCTAGCCCTTTAATGTTTATCTTTTGTCAAGTTGTTTTATGTTGATTCATTTATGAAGCTGAACCCCTTTAAAATTCTTAGACTTTCCAGTGTTAGCACCCTTAGCCACAAAGGCAGGAATTCCAATTTGATAGCTTCTGGAACGCGTCATCGTGATTATACTGAGACCAGATGTCTAGCATCAAATCATGTCACTACACTTGGTTCTTTGAGCTTTTGGTCAGGAAAGCACAATATAAATCTAACACTTAAATAAATGTCATGTTCAATGTGCCAGAAAACCTCCAAGATCAAATTGGAGAGCAGATGTTGGCAGCAGGTCTTCTACCATCCACACACAGTACTGATATGACTTGATACTGATACCGATGTTCAAAACAAGTCCATGTTGGTCTCCAATAATGCTTTTCATGTGAATCCCTGTGCAAATACGAATAGGACTGAACCTCTTAGAGTATTAGAAAGGCTAACTATAGAGAGTTCTCTAATGTGTAACAGTGTCTACCTTATTTTAGAATAACCAAATACTCTAACTGTCCTTGTCTCTTGTGTCTAACTAGGAGAGACAGAGATATTTGCAAGTGATCAAAAAAAGGGAAGCTTTCATGGAAATCAATTACTACTCACTAATAAAAACGATCCTGAACAAAAGGACAAATAGTCAAAGATTTGTCCTTTTGGTATAGATGTGTAGACTAAATTAGAAGTAGGTTAAGTAGAAACTGCTGAGTGTTTCAATAAAACTAAATGTATGCACATATCTATATAGATAAGGCCCAAGTATTCTGAAGATAAAAACTTGCAGTGCACAAAATCAATAAAGAACACATTATTTCCTCAAAATTACCTTTCTTCAGACATTGTAAAGCACTGTTAAGTCAGACTCATTAGAGAGATGGCCAGTCTGAATTGATGAAATGCCTTCAGTATTTAGAATTCACTTTATCTATATAAATTTTATTGCTCTAAACTAATTTCAATAATATCAGTAAAGCATATTCTAATAGAATGTTTAATGAGCTTTATTTTAATTAATAGATAAGGATAATTTGTAACTGACTCATTTTTTTATTCAAGTTGATTTTGCTAATATCCTTGGAAGCATTTGTTTCTCTAAGCAGTTTACTATCCTTCAACATTTTTCATTAACATTTTGAATAGGTGTGTCAAACCTTTTATGCACAGATAGAAAAAAATGGGAGTTAAGTCCACAATTCTTTAAGTTATCTTAAGATTCGACAATTAAGATTTGAGTGACTTACTGAAAAATTCTTCGGGGATGCCTGTATGACTTAGTTGGTTAAGTGTCTGACTCTTGGGTTTGGGTCAGGTCGTGATCTCGGGGTCCTGAGATCAAATCCCTGAGTCAGTAGGGTGTCTGCTTCCCCTCTCTCCCTCCCTCTTCCCCTCCCCCTGCTTGTTCACTCTCTCTCTCTCTCTCAATCTCTCTCTAAAATAAATAAATAAATTTTTAACCAACTGAGCCACCCAGGTGCCCTAATAAATAAATCTTTAAAAAAAGGAAACTTCATAATGCATTGATTACATGCAAGTCAAAACTTCAGAAGTATTGAAAAAATTTAAAAAGAACTAGAGGGGCGCCTGGGTGGCTCAGTGGGTTAAAGCCTCTGCCTTCAGCTCAGATCAAGATCCCAGGGTCCTGGGATCGAGTCCCGCATCGGGCTCCCTGCTCAGCGGGGAGCCTGCTTCTCCCCCTCCCACTCTCCCTGCTTGTGTTCCCTCTCTCGCTGTGTCTGTCAAATAAAAAAAAAAAAAAGAAGAAGAACTAGAAATCTAGCAGAATTCTATTTTACTCTCTCCAGGCGGTACCAAAATTATTGGTTGATTAGATCAAATTAGGATCGTTTGTTAAAACAAAACAAAACAAACAGAAACCCCTTATGTTGTTTAATAGAACTGACTAGTCTCTTTTTTTTTTTTCAAACTGGTTGATCCCATACCCTCAAAATACCCCAAATTTATTTGGTTTCTTAAAATATATATTTATTTGAACCAACAGATTTTTCTTTTATTTTTTTAATTTTATTTTTTTTTAAAGATTTTATTTATTTATTTGACAGAGAGAGATCACAAGCAGGCAGAGAGGCAGGCAGAGAGAGAGGAGGAAGCAGGCTCCCTGCTGAGCAGAGAGCCCGAGGCGGGGCTCGATCCCAGGACCCTGAGATCATGACCTGAGCCGAAGGCAGCGGCTTAACCCACTGAGCCACCCAGGCGCCCCCAGATTTTTCTTTTAGAGGAATAATATGGTTCTCTTCAGAGAGGTGTTTTTAGTGCTGAAATTACTCATCAGTCTTCAAGAAAGTACTGAGATCATTCTATGTTAAGGATAAAATTTTTGAGACCTTCTCCCTGCTTATAGGTTGCTAGCAACAGAATGATAATATTACATATACACACATATTGTAATATTATATGTATACTTACATAGATACTATATATAGATACATATATGCTATTATATATATATATATATAAACTACTATGAATATATATATACAAAATGAAACTATGTATATATAGATAGCTGGATAGATAGATACAAGGTAGGTTTCATTTATTTATTTTCTCTTCATACTTTCAACTAAACTAACATGGTTTGAGTGTCTGCTGTGCCTGGTTCTAAAGTTTAAACATGCAGATCATTTTGTTCAGTAACAAATTAACATGGAATATCAGCAATTTATAATAATAAAAGTCTCTCATTCAGGCAAAGGCCTACGCAGGTCAGATGGCTGTCCTTCATATTATGACTATGCCATTTGGAACTCGTAGTCCCTAAAGTTTCCAAGACAGGGGCACAGTGGATTGAAATACTGTGCAGGATGTTTTTAACAGGTTAAGTCACTTCTGTTGACATTCCACAGTTCAGAATTGTGTCATAGGGACCCTAGCATTACTTCAAGGAGGCTAGTGAGTGCTGTTTTCATTTGCACTCAGGAAGGGGAAACTGTGATGAACACAGAACAATTTCTCTACCACACTATCTTATTTTACATTCTCCTGAATGTAGAGCTGAAGACAGGGATCCAAGTATAGGTAGTTTATTTGGCAGTTAGTTCCAGGACCAGGAGTAAGGGGGCAGAGAGAGGAAGTCAGGTTAGGAGGAAAACCCAATATGCTTCCTAACCCTAACCCTAACTATCACTGTTGGCAAGAGGGGCTCAATTGTGTTGGGGTCTCCTGAAAAGTGCACAGAATTCCTTTCAGAATTGTCCACCTAACAGAGGCAGGATAACATATTTATTGGTTTTTGTCTCTCACAGGTTAAGTATTGTTCTTGGGAATAATAATCTCTCATCTCTTATATGCGGAAATAATATTCTTATCTCCTTACCACTGGGGAAAGCCCTGGGAAGAAAGCAGAAAGACAACATGGAAAGCTCTTGAGGTAGGATGCTGCTAGCACGAGATGACTCTGAGTTCACATGAAAGTTTCCACTGCCAATGCAGGTGAAATCAGATGTGTTCTGAACGTGTGACATGGAGAATCAGAGGCATCAGCCACATACAAAAACTATACTTTAACAAAAATAAAGGAAACTACCTTTTCTTCATAGATGTCCCAGGTAGGAGCTATGGTCTGGAATCACCTGGATAATTTTTTTAATACTGCATTTAACTTTCCCATGAGAACCCAGTAGGGGTTGTATCTTTGGACTATGAAATTGAATGGAAAGTAAAACCGGGAGGTGAACATTTGCTCAAGCAATGCAATCACTGTAGGCAACTTATCCAGGTGACCCAGCCCAAGTTCCCTCTGCCTTTCCAGAAGTTTCCATGCCAGAATGCTTATTTGTTATTAAAAATGAGGTTGGGGGAAGACCTATAGAAATTCCCCACAGTCCTTCTTTTCTATAGGCACCCTATATTTTCCTTCCATATTTTCAGATTTGAAGTTGAGAGGAACAATTAATCATACAAAAAGGCAAGGTAGTCAAATCCAGCAAACATAATGCATGGTTCTCTTTGTGGTTTTAATGAATGCATCCTTAGTGGACCTTTCAAAGTGCATATTCAGTGTGCTTCCATGATAGTGCAGCCATACTCTCTTTTCTTTCTTCTTGTCATAGCTTCTGGTTAGTACATTCTAGTTTGCTTATGGTTGATACTTTCAAAGAAACATGATTTATTGACTCCAGTGAGCCTGCTGAATATTCACATTAGTCTTACTTTATATGTATTTCCATTTAAATGTCTGTAAAGTAAAAGCCACCTCTTCACCATTTTGGCTATAAATTTTCAAAAAAGAAATTTATAAGCTAGTGGTATATTTCAAAAAACTCTCCTGAATTTTATCTAATTAGAAAATCTCCCAACTTTTGCTCCTTTTCTGTTCTTTAGGGCCTGTATCCTCATCATAGCCCTTATACTGTAATTTTGTTTTCTTATTTGTTTCTTCATTGTACTTGGAGCTCTCTAACCTAATGGCTCTTAGTACTGTCTTAGTAATATTCGTTCAATGAGCAAATGTTTAAATAATGTGTGATTTGAATACCTGGATTGTGTTAATTTCTTATTTAGACTACTATGCTTCTTTTGGGATGCTGGCCATGAATAAATGCATACTGAATCCCAAAAAGGACTAGAGAAGTATAAAGACAGTTAACAAAGCATACAAGTGATATCTGCATGAGAAGATACAAATATAATCCAGCAAACTGTGGACTGAAATTGGACTTTATGGATGTTCATTTTATAGATGAGGGACTTGTGGACCAAAGGAAAATTATTTCTCAGGGTCATCTAACTATTTAGTGGCAGAGTTAGGTTTTCAGTCATAATCCACTATACAGTATGAAAGAGAGAAGCTAAAAAGGGCTATGGAAATAATTTACGGGATGTGGTTCAAAGATAAATGTTATTTAGACTAAGATTGGTTGGGGATTGATCATTCCTAAGGGGTCGGTGGTGACTCCTATCTCACCAAAAATAATTAGTAAAGGATGAAGGTATTGAATAGAATAAAGAAGCTGGGGAAGAAGGAGTGAGGAAAAGTAGACCAATCACTGTATTTTTAAGATTCACAATTTAAAATTTCCTGAAATAAGGGTATATATTGTAATTGAAAGGATCTATGTAGGTCTTAAGCCTGGCCATTTACTTTTTGACTGAATTATGTCACTCCCTCCTTGACCCCTCCCACCCAACAAAAAGATGATCCATCTATGAAGGGAAGCAAACTGATGAAATTTATATGTGTTTGTGCTGAGGTGAAGTCATTCTGTAGCACTGCTTAAGTATTTATTTTTCTGAAAGGGCTCTTTTTATTAAATACTTCTCATTCTATTATTTCCAGCTAGTGGAAATCCATCATGAGTATTTAAATCTCAAAGATGAGCTAGATTCTAAATCTGCACCTCATGTTTCTCAGCTGAGTCTCCTCTTCAAATTATATATGCATTTTCTGTATCTGTATTCCGATTCATTTTTCACACTTTCACAGTCTGGGATGGGAACCATACATTTGGTAGTTCTTGACCTATTTTTAAATTTCGTCAATTTTTTTCAACTTTTGCCTTTGCCCGGGAGGAACAACCACTTTAGATTGAACGGCATTACAATTATTTTTGTAAACTGAATCCAAATTGGGTCGCAGTACTATTTTTGTGTCTAATCAACTTAAGAGCATTTTTTCCACTATCTCTGCTTTATGGGTTTCTTTCTAGATATGTTTACTCTTATCCTAAGGACCTTGATAGCTGTAATTCTGGGATATAGATAACTGTACAGTGTCATGATCAACAACTATTTCGAGCTTGTTCTTGAATAAAATCTTTCAAAACATTTGCTCTCATGTTTCCAGCCCTCTGTGGCCTCAAACTATCATGCTGAAATGGCTTCCAACCATTAGAGTTTACTAATGTTAAGTGATTTTACTTTCCACCATCCAAATCACTAGTGTTCCATAAGACTGAAGGGATCATCCAATTTAATATCCTTATATCATGAGTAAGAAAACTGATGCCCAAAGAAATTAAACAATTTTTCCAAAATCATACAGCTCAATAGAAGCTTAGCCTAAATTAGAATTCAAGGCTCTTGACTTTTGTCACAAGGCTCTTTTCACCCTACCGTAGTATATTTATTTATAGGACTAATGTCTAGTTCATAGGTCTTATTTTAAGTTCCAAAATATTTATAATATTCTGATTATTTTAAACTTTGACTTGAGTTTTTGTGAAAATAAAGATAACATAATCTACTCTTATCCTTATCATGCCAAATTATATCTACTGTCAAAAAAAAGATGTCTTCATTTCTGTGCATGGTAGGAAGCATATTGACATAGCACTTTAATTTGAATTAATGGTAACACTTAGGAAGGCCAGATAAAATACTATAATGTATTGTTATACTTTATAAAGCTGTATAGTTATAGTCATGTTGTCTTATGAATGTTTTGGAAAAGTAATTAAACGAGTGGCTCTGGATAAGACATTAGAACCATAGAACCAAGGTGACAAAGTCAGTGATGCAGATCCAAAAGCAAGAAACAAAAAACAACAAACAACAAACTCAAACAAACCCACCAAAACAAAAAAACAAACCTAAAAAAAACCCCAGCCCACAGTAAAAGTACTTATAATGACATTTGAAGGCATTCAACAACAGGGTAGGGTAAAAAAATCTATGGCTATAGAACAGAGAAACTTCATTTTCAAAGAAAGTATGTAACCAGATACAAAAGTGAGAATGGTTACGTACTATGGGTGCTAAAGAAAACACCCTCTGTTTCTGTTGTAAGTGCTTATGTTCTAAGAGAATGATACATTCTAAAGTAAAGTAAAGCATTAACTCATAGCTCCTGTGTATTCCAGCTAATACTTTTAAAATCTACATGTAATTCTTGAGGTGAATGCAAAGACAAAGTCAATTGAGATAAGTAAAACCTGCTCAGAAAAGCTGTGGTAGGAGTGCCCGGGTGGCTCAGTCAGTTAAGCGTCTGGCTCTTGATTTTGGCTCAGATCATGATCTCAGGGTTGTGAGATTGAGTCCCATGTTGGGCTCAATGCTGGGTGTGGAGCCTGCTTAAGATTCTCTCTCCCTCTCCTTCTGCCCTTCTGCCCCCTGCACCCATACACACCCCCTACTATCTCTCTTAAAAAATGAAAAACAAAATAAAAGCAATAGTATATTTTTTGACACATTAAGTTGCCATTCTGCCAACAAATTCCAAATTTTCAGTCAGCTTTGAACTCATTAAGGAGTGGTTCTATCATGTGGCAATAAGTGGAGATTTGCACAGCAGAGTTATAGGAAGTCCATACCTCTGATTTTGTCATTTCAATTTAAGAATAGCTGTACATATTCAAAAAGAAGAATTGGAAAAATTATCAATAAAATAAATGATTAGAGCACCTATCCTTCAATTACGTGGATAGGTCATCACAGAAAATACTCCAAGGGGAAGGGAAGCTAAATTTCTGAGATGATTTCTTGAATTTCCCCAGTCATTTTTCATGTGTAAGCACAGTACCTTGCATTTTATATTCAAAAACTTTTTTTGGCCATTTGTTGATATTACCGATGAATTATGGCTTCTCTTCATGGTCATTACTCAAATCTGAGAGCATATGTTTTAAAGTCAAAGGAAGACAAACTTGTAAACTAAAACAAAATACTTTCAGGAAGGGAATTAGTGTTAAAAAGTATAATCAATAGACTGGAATTATCTGGGGAGCTTGTAAAAAATATAGATTCCCCGGGCTCACCACAGACCCTCTTGTTATGGGGTACAGGGTTATGTATTTGTAACCAGCTGCCCAGATGATTCTGATGCACCTAGGCTAGCCAGAACCAGTGATTTTGGGGAACAGTTAGCTGTTAAGGTTCCCTAGGACATTTCTAATATATTCCATAGTCTGAGATCATGGTTTTTACCTGAATTCTTTTCTGGATCTATTTATAAGCCATGGAAAGTTGTAGGGAGAGAACCATTCCCATTAAAATTCCTGAACAGAGCAGTACCCATCTGGTATTTTCATAGCAGCACAACGGGACAAATGGGTACTTTAAGATCTGTGCAAACTTTTATCTGGTTCTACACCTGAAACTAATATTGTACTGTATGTTAACTAGCTGGAATTTAAATAAAAATTTGGGCAATAACCTTCTATCTGGTAGAAGGCCCATTAGCCTGAAACTTCAATTTGGAGGATGTTTCAGAAATAGCTGGTTGGGTATAGACTCCTTGCTTTTTGTTAAAACGAAATAAATGTATTTTCCCGTTTGTCATAAATGTTACTGCTCACCAAAAAACCCACACTAATATTAATGGAATTTCTGCACAACTAATCTGATACAGTTATTAAGATTACTAAATTAACAAAATTGACATAGTAACTATGCACAGAATATCAATTACTCGGATTTTTAGGCAATCATTACTGAAGAACGCTACAAATCCTGAAACCAATCATGAAGCTGTGTCTGGGGAAGTATCAAATTTTAAATAACAAAAGAGTTATTTTTGTTTTTCACATCCTGATGTATAATTATCTAACTTGCTTGAATTTGTGGTATATTTGAACCATTTGCTACTTTACCAAAGTAGACATAAACGTTTTGCAGTGATGTGATGGTGAATGGAAATAACCACATGTCAAGAAGAAAAAATAAATATGATTTGTACCATTTAGCAATTTTTTCTGTGGCATTTTTAGCTACCGTAGCTAATTTCAAACCACCAAACTGATGTCACTATCTGAAGAGTTGGGAAGAATTGTACACAGTTGGCTCTCACAAGCTGGTGTGACCTGGTTTCAGCACACCACTGGCTGTGTGTTTTATCTCTGCAGCTACCAAATGGTAAGGAAGTCATAATTCCATCTTACCTTCTCATTCTATCACACCCAGAATCACTGCTAGAAACTGGAGGAGAAGCAGAGAAGAGACAAGTGTTCCTGCTCTCAAACAGCTCTCAGCCTTTATGGAGAAAACAGAAAAGGAGAAAGACAATTATTCTGCACTAAGTGCTAGAAAGGGAATGAACACCACATAGGGGCCTCCAATCCTATTTGGGGATTTGGAGAAGGCTTCCCTGAGGTGGTGACATAAATCTGTGGATCACACTTTGATAAGCCTCACGTGGAGTATTTTGTTGGGAGCAGAATAGCTGAGTCTGGGGGGGTAGCCAGAGGAACTTGAATACCATGATTAGGAGCTTGGACATTACACCTGTTTTTAATGGAGGACCATTGAAGGGTTGGAGATTGCTGGATCCAGGGCAAAGAATGCTTTGGTGAGATGGGGATGAACTGAGGGTAGGTACAGACACTGGGAAAAATTCAAGGAGCTCATACATTCCTCATGTAGAGAGAGCTGTAAGCAATAAGGCTTTAATAAAGGTATGAGCCTGGCTGTGGATTGTTTTCTAGTTTCCTGTCATGTATACATAACTAGTTTGTAAGTTTCCTGAGTCAAATGTGAAGGTTTAGAATGTTACACAGATGTCTCCGAACAATCATTTGGTGGTATGGAGAAGCAAACTTTGCCAGTATTTTATTGAATGTTTCCATTTCCACCTGGAGTTTGAGTTCATGTAGCTATATCCCCCACCTTAACTTAAAACAGATAATAATAAAAGGAAAAGAAATTCCTTTTTCAGTCATTTTTCAATTATAAATACATGCAAAATCAACATGAACATGTAAATGTATTTTAAAATTTATTATATCACTTATTAGTATATAGAAATGCTGGATACCTCTAACTTCATCTAACATTTACCAATTATTTACATTAACATTAACCAATAGATAATTAGCATTTTACCAATTATTTATTTACCATACATTTATGTCTCTTTCTTTGCTAAAGAGTAGTAAAAGAATGTTCATCATCATTAGCCATCAGGGAGATTCTAATCAAAACCACTGAGATACCACCGTATACCAGTTAGAATGGCCAAAATCAACAAGACAGGACAGTGTTGGAGAGGATGTGGAGAAAGGGGAACCCTCTTACACTGTTGGTGGGAATGCAAGTTGGTGCAGCCACTTTGGAAAAACAATGTGGAGATTCCTTGAGAAATTAAAAATAGAGCTTCCCTATGACCCTGCAATTGCACTACTGGGTATTTACCCCAAAGACACTGATGTGGAGAAAAGAAGGGCCATCTGTACTCCAATGTTCATAGCAGCAATGGCCACAGTCACCAAACTGTGGAAAGAACCAAGATGCCCTTCAATGGGCGAATGGACAAAGATGATATATATGGTCCATATATACAATATATATACAATGGAATATTATTCAGCCATCAGAAAGGATGCATACCCAACTTTTTTATCAACATGGACGGGACTGGAAGAGATTATGCTGAGCGAAATAAGTCAAGCAGAGAGAGTTAATTATCATAGGGTTTCACTTACTTGTGGAGCATAAGGAATAACATGGAAGATATTGGGAGATGGAGAGGAGAAGGGAGTTGGGGGAAATTGGAGGGGGAGATAAACCATGAGAGACTGTGGACTCTGAGAAACAAACTGTGGGTTTTGGAGGGGAGGGCGGGCGGGGCATTGGGTGAGCCTGGTGGTGGGGATTATGGAGGGCACGAATTGCATGGAGCACTGGGTGGGGTGCATAAACAATGAATTCTGGAACACTGAAAAGAAATAAAAAAAAAAACTAGTCAAAGATTTTGAATACAGATCTTTCTCGGCTTACAGTGTCTCAATAAATGTACTCTAAGTTAAAAATATGAGGTCAATAATGCATTTAATACACCTGACCTACCAAACATCATAGCTTAGTCTAGCCTACCTTAAATGTGGTCAGAACACATACGTGAGCCCATGGTTGGGCAAAATTATCTAACACAAAGCCTATTTGATAACACAGTGTTGTCTAGCTCATGTAATTGATTGAATATTGTACTGAAAATGAAAAGCAGAAGGGCTGTGTGGGTGCAGAGGGTTTTAAGTGTTTCAGTTGTTGACCCTTGTGACTGTGTGGCTGCTTGCATATTGCTAGCCAGAGTTGAACCACTGTAATTTGGGGACTATCTGCACTCAGAAATGTTCTAATTATGAAAGAGTAGTTGTGTATTTTAATAAGGGAAATCAATTGCAGTGGTTTATAATAACACATGTATATTATAGAGAAAATGACCCTCGATTTGATCGTTCTCTAGGATTTGTGACATTGTGTTATACTCTTGAATCAACTTCTCATAATGAAGCCCTACATTATCAACACAGGTTATTTCTCAAGTCTAAAACTCAGTAAAATAACATTTTCTTTGGAAAGGATTGGAAGAATTGGATTTATTTATCACAACACAAAATGTGCCCACTTTAGTATTAAATATACTGAAAATAATTCACCCAATTTACTGGCTTTAACAAATAAGCTAAGCAATTATATTAAAACACTGCTGTGTAAAAAAATATACAGAAGATGGAGACATAGTTGGTGATACGACTGATATTTTCTTGCTGTTATAGCCTGTGCCCCATATTGCACAAGTGATGTTTTAAATCCAACCTCAAATAATGGTTAAAAGAAGAGAAGGTAGTTAATATGCG
The DNA here is from genome assembly GCF_002288905.1 of Enhydra lutris kenyoni. Classification (NCBI taxonomy): domain Eukaryota; kingdom Metazoa; phylum Chordata; class Mammalia; order Carnivora; family Mustelidae; genus Enhydra; species Enhydra lutris. Next base: position 4,708,760 of record NW_019154149.1, on the reverse strand, counting down.
TAGGTGAATGTATGCTCTGTCTGTGGTTAGAAGCCTTTATTTAAAATAAAAAAAAATGAGGTACATGGCTGAAGCAGTTGGTAAAGTGTATGACTCTTGATCTTGGGGTTGTGAGTTTGACCTCTATGTTCGGTGTAGAGATTGCTTAAAAAATAAAATATTTGGGAAGCCTGGGTGACTCAGTTGGTTAAGCATCTGCCTTTGGCTCAGGTCATGATCCCAGGGTCCTGGAATTGAGTCCCACATCGGGCTCCCTGTTCAGTGAGGAGCTTGCTTCTCCCTCTCTGCCTGCCTCTCTGCCTACTTGTGATCTCTCTCTCTCTGAAAAATAAATAAATAAAATCTTTTAAAAAATAAAATATTTTCAAAAAATAAAATAGTGTAATCTGCACTATGCTATAGTAGGAATGTTAAAAATCTCAGTGATGTAACACAAGAAGGCCTTATATTTTTCTCACTCCACCCCTCCCACACAAATCGACAGTGAGATGGGGGTATGGTAGGTTCACAGATTCATGGATGCTCTACCTTGTGATGCTACCATTTCAGCTGGGGGATTCTAAAGCACCAATGTCAAGAAAGAGAAAACATGGAGACTTTCACCAAATCTTAACTGTTTCGGAGGGAAGTGACACGTAATCATTTCTACTCATATTTCATTGGCTAGATTTAATCACATGCTCCCACCCAGCTGTAAGGGAGAGGGGATCTAGATGTTTGTGAATGCTGTAATACTGACCATAAAGAATAAAGGGCTAATTATTAAATATATGGAATCAGGGCAGGAAAACTTCAAGCATTCCAGTAGAATTTGTCTTTCCGATTCTATGGTCTTTAGCTCCGAGAGACATGGCTTATATGATTTTGTATCTTTAGTGGCTATGACGATGCCTGACACATAGGCGTTCAAAAATTTTTTGAATGCCTGATTTTCCCAGAATCTATAGAAGAGTGAGTTTGAGTTGTTTGAATTGGAAGTGATATCTGCACCCAAACAGCAAAAAATTCTAGATTTATTAGGCAGATAAAAAGATATAACCAGTTAATAATAATAAGTCAATTGTTACACAACAGTTTGGTGCCAAGTTAATCTACAAGTTCAACATAATCGTCTGTTTTTTTACTTCCTGGTTTTAACTGTTTCTTTACTGAAGTAGCCAATCAAGGAAAGCTGTCAACATCCCCCTTATACCTACCATAAATTCCATCTCCCATGCCACTAAGGTAGCTAAACCTCAATCTGTGATGTTTTGGTATCCACAGAAACAGAACTTGAGAGCTGGAAAGCACCTTAGAAAGTATTTGGTCTCAGAATGTTAACTGGTAGAGCACCACTCCCCAATCCTCTGCCCATGGTAGATATTTTGTTATATATTTATATGGGCTTGTAAGTGAGCTCAAGGCCATGCAGATAATTTGCTATATGCACTATGGGCTTACGCTATAAGGTACTGTGCTATAAACTTAACATGAATTGTCTCATGCATTCCTTACAGTACTCTGTAAGGCAGGTAATATTATTTTCATTTTATAGGTGGGGGAACAGAGGCTTAGACAGTTTAAGTATAATGCTAATGGTTACACAGTTGGTGAGTGGGTCCAGGAAATTTTGATTCCAAATCCAGTACTCTCCCTCACCGCTCTTAGTCATTGTGAAATAACGCAGTGACAACAGAGTGCAGCGACACTGTTGAACCAGGACACTTAGAATCTTTCTGAACATAGTGACCCAAGCAACCATTTCCAATCCATGCTCATTGTCAAAGTAATTGAAACTTATCTTCCTTCTTCATCAACTGCTTTTATTCACATGAGAAAACTGAGGTCCAGAGGGAAGAGACTGTCCAAGGCTATCCTCAGGGAGCTAGCATCATAAGCAGAACTCTGTAATCTGGACCAAGAATCCCAGGCTCATATATGGGGATGTCTATTGAGATCTCTGTTCCAGCAAGGGTGGTAGCTCAGAAATCAGGGTCACTTCATTCTCATTTGCCAGTGGACGCACCAGAGGGCCCAGTCTCAGGGCATGGAGTATTGGAGCATTTCTAGAAGACCCAGTGAACCCTTCCTCAGTGTTTTTCCATTAAGCATATAGTCAGACAAATTATGTGTGCCAAGGGTAATGCAGAATTTCAGGGAAGGGAAGAATTTCAGTGACTGCTTTCGTTTGATTACCCCCAACTAGGCTAAATCATGTCTGGTACCTCTGGTCACTGATGAGGCTGACTCATAAAGAAGGAAATCCAGAAAGTCACAGAAAGGAAAATGCTACAGAGGAAGAGAGGATAAGAAATAGAAAAAAGGAAAATGGAAAAGAGATCAAATTATAAAATATTTGTTATGCTGAGTAGCAGAGAGGAATTTAGCAAAAATTCTCATCATTATTGCTGTGAAGTTCAAGCTCAGTCATTTGGGCCCTCAAATTTAACACACAGACAAAATACCTCACTTCAGTACGAAGGCTGTGGCTTCTTCGGTGGCTGTTGGTACAAGATCTTTTTCCTCCCTTAATTCCTCATTTTGTGTGGTCTAGATTTCGCCCTTTCCCACTGAGCCAGTCTCCGGTTGCCTTCGTCACTGGTTTTGGGACCGTGAAGTGTTCCAAGGACCCTCAAAGGCAGGCTGAGTGGCTGCTGTTTACCCTCCTGCTCAGAGATGAGAGCTAGTTTTGGATGAGGGGTTTCAGGTTTGTGGAAGCCCTTGAACCTTTTCAAGAAAACTCTTTCAATGTCTAAAACATGAAGGGTTACAACAAATGAGGGCTCTGGATGTCTTCACAGTAACTTTCTGTACAATTCATTTTCTGTTCATGCAGTGCATACACTGTGCCCTTCACGTTGCTAAGAAAGCACCAAGAAAGGAACCTCATTTTACTGCATCTCATTGTGTTAGCGGAACAGAAATGTTGAATGAAAGAAGGAAATTAGTGAGGGAAATTCTACATTAACCTTAAGAGCATCTGACAGAACATCATATTCTGTGTAATTTAAATACCCGAGTAGAGCAAGCAGAGTTTAATTAAAGGAAAACTATGAGCTACAAACTTCAGACAATGATTCTAAAGGACGCTTAACAATATCTGCACTTAACTCATTTTGATTATTTCCAAGGCCCCAGTACTATTATTCTGAATATCTAACATCACCAAGTTAAGAGAGCTGTAGATGTTAGCCTTGGTCAATGACTGTCCAATGTGCAAGTTTAAAAACTAACATTGGCGACCCATTGTTGGTCAAGTATACTGCTCTTGTGTCAGATAGGGGTTTCAGGTGTGTGTGTGTGTGTGTGTGTGTGTGTGTGTGTGTGTGTGTGTGAATGGAAAGCACAACCTGATATTTTGGTGTTGCCAAGAGAAATCCCGCTGATAGTCATAACTTCAATGAATTCACTACCAGTCCCATGTCTGACCTTCAGCCTCAGTGTCAGATTCTTTTCTGCACTTGCCTGAGAGGACAACTGCCTTTGTATACGCACTACTGCTGTCTTTTATAGGAGCAACTGCATTCCCACTCTCCCTTGCAGCTAGGGGGGAATCTGGCCAATTAAATATGAGTGGAAATGACTATGTCACTTCTTCTCCAAGGCAGTGAAGATATCTAATGTGCAGCCCAAGGACCCGGAATTAGAGTCACTTGAGGATGACAATTTTATTGTCTCATAGCCCCACTCTCTCTGAGAACAGTCCTATTTTGTTCACTCACGAGTTCCTGGGGTGGAGGCTAAGCTTCCCTGATAAGTTGTTTGAAAATCACTTGTTTGGTGACTGTTGGTGGAAAAATGAGGCTTAAACTAAAGTGTATGTGGACAGCTTGACTTACCTAAATTGTAATCACATATATTCTGGAGAGAGGAAGAAAAACATAGAAAATACCTTCTAAATTAAACCTAGTGATTAGGTCTGAACTGCAGGAATAGCAGGGATGGAATCATATTACCCTGACTTCTGAGGCTGACCCTTCCAGATTAATGTCTGTTTATGACTGGATCCTTTTGGTACCTTTACATTCCTGAAAGGACATTTTTTCTTGTTTACTATCACTGGAACTCCGTGACACTGCCTGCTGACCCTGGTCATTACACTGTTATTTTTTGCACACGAGTTTCAATAAACGGATCCATATTTTATGTCCCTGTTTATGTATTTCCAGTTTGTTTCATTTCCCACTAGTCTCATAAAGCTTAGGGTTAGAGATTAGGGTTCCGCTTTGTCCCCACTCAATCCCTCCAGCAGGGCAGTTGCTGCAACTCAGTCTCATGGTTCACACTAGTTGCCTAGGGCTACACAGCCCTAGACAAGCCTCTCTAATGCTGATTGTCTGTCTTGACTAGAGCCTGCTTATAGTTGAGGGCTAGACCGTCTTGGTGCATCTGCATTCCTTAGGGGGAGGGGCATATGTTTGACCTCTAGACAGAATTAACAACAACGGTAACCCTGGGGCTCCTGGTGACATTTATTAATTTCCTGGATAAAAAAATCTTATAAACTTCTAGAGAAAAGTAATAGGTAAATTAAAGAAGAAAGTGACTCAGATCATTATAAGATAATCCAATCTGCAACAGTGGAAGCTATGTGAGTAGCATTTTATTTACATATTCATAAGAATAAAGGACTCTGATTTTACAGTGTGATCCTCATATATATCTTTCATATGTGAGAAAGGAAAAAAGACATTTTTGATATGCAAGAGCTTAGAAAACATAACACAATTTTAAGGAACCAATCCAGCTTAGTGAAAAATGAATCAGAAAAAAGACTCAAGTTGGGAGAAGATTAAATAGACAAGGAGCAATAGTGACAATAGAACATAGATAAAACTGAATAATTCTTGCTAATGTAAATGTGAATTATCATGAAAATGTTAAGAGTAGTTTTTGGGCAGCGAAAGTAAGTTAACTAACCTGTATAAAATAATAACTTAGAATCCACATTTCAAATCTATGATACCAAAGATTGGAAGTGGGGAGAGAATAAAAATATGCAAAGGCTCTCAACTCAGTGCATTGTGGATACATAGTCATTCTTCAGTTTTTGTATATTAATATATCAATATTCTTTTTAAGTAGCTGTTTTATAATGTTTAGGATACAGAATTATACAGGATATAAGAATTATGTAGTGCCTCTTTGAACTTGGTAGCAAGTGAAAAAGAATGCAAAAGGAAAAAAATGGAGCATTCAGAAAAAGACAGGAAAAAGATAACAGAAAGGTAATTAGAAAATTAAAAAATAAAGTTTCAGAAATAAGACCAGACATATTGGTAATTACAATAAATGTGAATGGGTAGAATTTACCTGCTACAAAAAAAGTTGTGATTAAATGTACTGCTCACAAGGAAAACACCGAAATTAAATTACGTAGAAAGATTAAAAATAAAGAAGTGATTAAATATATATTAGGCAAATGCAAATCTGAAAGTAGGGCAAGCAATATTAGTATCAGATACAATGAAATTTTAAGCAAATAGCATTATGCTCGAAACAATATATGAGCAAAACCCATAAGGTAAAACGCTTTAAAAATCAAGAATTTGATGAAAAATACAATTGTCCTGAAAGACATTAATACAGAATAAGTAGGACAAAAACAACATCACTTCTTTAATACTTGAGCAAAGAAAATAATTCATAACCTGTTTATGTGTAGGAAGAAATGTCAGACAAAACTTTGGAAAACTTCTATAGAATAACGGACCTTCAAAAATGGCAATGTCATGTAAGTCAAGTAGAGACTGAGGAACTCTTCCAGACTGAAGGAGGTTGGAAAGACAGGACAATTGAGTAGAAAGTGTAGTCCTGAACTGGACCTTTTTGTATAAGGACATTATTAGAACAACTGGCAAAATTTGAAACAGGGGTCTGGAAGAGGGTATTAAGCTTGCCATGCTATTCATGCAACTCTTCTGAGAATTTGAAATTATTTGATAATAGAAAGATTAAAAAAAGAATAAGTAGAACAAAATCAATAATAATATAAAAGATTCAGATAGGTGTAAATGAGGTTGATTTAATAAATAAGAAAAGAGCCATTTTTCTGAAAACAAGAATATATATTTTCCCCACATGCCTATGGGACTTTTATTTTTTATTTTTTATTTATTTTATTTATTTTTATTTTTTTATTTTTTTTTTAATTTGTCAGAGAGAGAGAGAGAGAGAGAGAGAGAGCAAGCACAGGCAGACATAGTGGCAGGCAGAGGCAGAGGGAAAAGCAGGCTCCCCGCCGAGCAAGGAGCCGGATGTGGGACTCGATCCCAGGATGCTGGGATCATGACCTGAGCCAAAGGCAGCCGCTTAACCAACTGAGCCACCCAGGCGTCCCTATTTTTTCATTTTTTAAATCAAAACTTTTTAAAATTGAAGTATGTAGTTGGCACACCTATAGGACTTAAAAAAAAAAACAATCATGTTGTTCAACTAAGAGAAAACTTGGATTCAAAAAAGTCTAAATTTTATAGGCCTCATTTTCAGACCATAATGCAATATGAACAATAAAAATAAAACTTAAAAAACCATTTACTAACAATCAAGAGCAAACAAGAAAAACCTGTTTGCATGCGCACACATATGTGGGGTATGTGTGTGTGTGTGTGCGTGCGTGCATGTGTGGAACTTTATTATTTTGACAACAACAACAAAAGGACAGTTAAAAGCCCTGGGAAACAACAGAAACAAAATCTTGTATAAAGACAGCCATACTCACAAATGTAAAGTAAATGAAAATGGAGGAAGGATTTCAGTAATTAGTACAGTGTAAAAAAGGAGAATCCTTTTGACTTACATGGGAAAACCTTGTCTTTTAATTAATTAATTAATTAATTAAGAGCGGGAGAGGGTGCATGGGAACCAGGGAAGGGGCAGAGGGAAGAGAGAAAGAATCTTAAGCACACTTTGCGTTGAATGCAGAGCCTGAAGCAGGCCTTGAACTCAGGACCCTGAGATTATGACCTGGGCAGAAATCAAGAGTTGGACGCTTAAGTGACTGAGTCACCCAGGTTCCCCACTTTTTTAATTTTTATGTATTTTCAAACTTACAGAAAAAGTTGCATGAAAATTGAAATTTTATATACTACCTTCAGACTGGCCAATGGTTTACCTTATATTTATTTCTTCTTCTGCTTACTTTGGGTTTAGTTTGATCTTTTTCTAATTCCTGGCAGAATAAATGTTTTAAAAATCTCATCTAGGTATTCACATTCAAATTAAAACCAAAGACAAAATCTTTCAGGAAGCCATGGAGGGAGAACAAAACAATTTGCCTATAGCAAAACAAGGATAAGAAACTAATGATGTACTATACAGTGGCTAACTGAACATAATAAATAAATTAACATATTCATGCCATTTTAATACTATTTTTAATGTCTGCAATATATGCCGTTTTCATTTTAATTAATCCATTAAGATATATCCTCATTTCACAAAAAAATGTGTCCAGAAAGATATGGATAAATTCGTTACTTAAATCAGAGGAAACACAAAGAATACATGGGCATCTTTCCACATCATACTCATCATGGCAATGTAGGTACAATGCGATGCAATTAACACTCTGAAGAAAGTTGTTAAAACCAGCTACAGGTGTCTCTCATGAAAGAATAACTGGTAAGGGAATCGTGTTTCTGGTATAAATGACTAGAGAAGTAGGAATAAATAGCATATGAAATAACTGTTTTCAAACAATAGCACAGGAGTTTGACCCCTGAGAGAAAGGAAACAGACAAGTTAAATCCTACTTTCCCTGTGAATTTCTAAACTGGAGGCAATTTCTAGTTGATTACACAGGAATGGGAAAGCAAGAAATACTTAGAAGCCTTGCTCAGTTGAGGAGACAGATATAGTTGTTCAAGGAAACTGGGGTGGCTGGAACTGTGGAGATACCAGAGATTAAGGAGCTATGCAAGAAAGAGGATAGAAACATATTTGGATGAATACTAATCCAAACATGTTTAGGGTGAAATTCTTTGAGAACCAAGGAAAAAACGACTTCCAGCGAGATACAAGCTGAACAAATTTCAGAGCTTACAAAGCTCCCAAACATTTTAATTCCTACCACTTATAGAGAAGAGACCTCATTGCAAACCCTGGGTGTGTGGTAGAGAACCAGGAATGGTCAGCCTTAGTAGCAGAGCTAATCTAGCTGAGAAGAAAGTCCCTTCTAGATCTCTTTTAGCAATTCTTTTTTTTTTTTTTTAGCATCAAAAAACAACAGAAATTTATTATCTTATAGTTCTCTGAATCAGAAGTCAGACATATAATCTCACTGGGCTAAAATCAAGATATTGGCCTGGACTCTGTTCCTTTCTGGACGTAGTATTTTAGAGGTCACCTACATTCTTTGTCTTGTGCTCCTAGCCCTCCATTTCCAAAGCCAGCAATAGGCAAAGTCCTTCTTTTTTTTAATTATTATTTATTTCTTTTCAGTGTAACAGAATTCATTGTTTATGCACCACACCCAGTGCTCCATGCAATACATGCCCTCTGTAATACCCACCACCTGGCTCCCCCAACCTCCCCCCCCCCGCCCCTTCAAAACCCTCAGATTGCTTTTCAGAGTCCATAGTCTCTCATGGTTCATCTCCCCTTCCAATTTCCCTCAACTCCCTTCTCTTAAGAACAAGGCTCCAAAGGATCATGCTTACCTACAAGTAGCTTAACTGCTTTCCAAAACAGATTTCAACACTACATAAAAGAAAAAAAAATCCCTAAATAACTAAAAATGAAATATTACAATGGTTACCAGTTAAAAATTATTAGATATGGGACAAAACAGGAAAATGTGAATCATAATTATAAAGAAATATATAAGAACTATATATAGAGAGAAATACATACATATATTTCTCTATATTATGTATGTATGTATATGTATGTAAATATACATACATATATTTTTCTGTATTCTCTGTATTAAAGTCATATATATATATAAAGAGAGATATACTTAAACTTCTTATTATATGGGAAACCGTGTAAGGTTATTTGAAGGGAGAAAGTGATAATTTACAGAAATTAAATCTTTAGCAAAGAATTTTAAAAAGTAAAACAAGAAAGTAAAGCTTATAACCTAAAAACAATCTGCAAAGTTAATTATGAGAATTATACCTAGTGAAAAAGCAGAAGGCCAGTTGGGCAAAATACGACAGAGAACATAGGCGATCACATGATATCCATGACACACAAAATGGAAGAGTAAGTATCTATCAAACATGAAGATAAATTTCTTTAAAATTTGCTTTACGGGTATGTAAGATATGAATCAGTCCCTTGTATGTCTATCATGTGTACATCTGGAAGAAATGCTGGATAACATTTCATTTCATTTATCGCTGAAAATCCATACCATGGAAGAAGAAATTTTAAATTCTCATTTGGTCGGTGACTATGTTGTAACCCATGACTAAGACTAGAAAAGCTGAAGGAGCACCAGCTCTGTGTGCAGCAAATCACAGTTTATTTAGAAAATAAAGAACTGGCACCTGAATGTTATTCTACAGATTGCTATAATCACAGGAAAACAGTTATACCTCCTGAAGTAGACTTAGTGAAAGTTGTGAAAGTGGTGAAACAATGGAGTTGAATGCATGTTTTCTGCATGCTGTGTATGGAAATGGTCAAAAAATAACACATATAGTTGAGTATGATTACTCTTGAGAAAAAATAAGCACATAGGAGTTTTTAAGGGAAAGATGAAATAAAATCTTGTCTTCACCAGCAGACACAGTATTTTGAACAGCCTATGATTTCATGGACAAAACATCATTGTGTATAATACTGTGGATAACTTATGAAAATGTCTTAAGTGCAAATGGTTTCCAAAAGGATTGACAAGAATTTGGCTCTTTCCTCAAATCTAAAGGTCTTCCTGAACTCAATGAAGAGAGGAACTGATAACATATCATTAGGCATATTTAAAGCTCACACTTAAATGCTTTACTAGAACACATAGAATATATTTTGAGAGCCAAATGAAACCAGAGACTAGAATTGGAACCTATTCTCTGACAAGTTGAAATATCCAACGTTCCAGCTATTGAGTGCAATGTGCTTGACAACTTTGAATCTGATGGCGCACTGATAATAGTTTTTATTGAGACACGTCTCTATAATTTCTGGGTCCTCATTTTGTCTTAATATCCCAATCAATCTGAAAGAGCCATGAAATACTTGGTGTAGTCACCAATACCCTATAATTACGCGTTAGGATTCTCTAACTTCAAGAGTAAGAAAAGAAACTGACCATCTAGCTTTGTCTATGTATAAGTCAGATATAAATTTCTAGTGAAAGTCACATTTGTAGACTAGAGACTGAGATAGTGTTATTTTATAAAATGGGAATGTATATGATCAGAACTAATTTGTTAACTGACATTATACATGGCATGCAAAAAAGGGACACAAGGGAGGCAAGAATGGTTGTAAAGACAAGGTTGGGGATTTTTCAGTAACTGAGGAGAAACATGACAATTATTTGGGTAAGAATGTTGCACTGGAGATTTAGTTTAATGGGTGGATACAAGGGGTAGGTGCTAAATCTGTGAAACATGATAAAGATAAAGTGAGGAGTGGAATCAAAATAAGGCCTGTGCTTTCGGCTTTTGTAGAACATTTTATCTTCTATTGTGAGTAAGAGCACAGGAAAAAGAACAAGTTTCAGGTGACAGAAAGAACATTCTATTTTATCATGTTGAGTCTAAGGACTGCGAAAAGTCAGTAGGAAAATGTCCAATAGGAAGTCATTTATATGAACCTGGTATACAGGAGAGAGATTTTGATTGAATATTAACATTTTGAAGTCATCAAAATACCTATGATAATTAAAATGATAAATTCTGATAACCTCATATAGGAAGCATGTAAGTGAAAAAAGTATAGGGCAGATCTATGTGGAACTACACATTCAAGGGGAAGACAGAGGAAGGATATCAGGAGAGTATGATGTCAAAGAAGTCCAAGCAAGAGAACTTTTCAAGATGGAAGGGTGGGGAATCAACTGACAAAAGTGTGACTGAGAAATGGAGTGGCATGAGGACTAATAGTATCTATTGCATTTCCTGAAATAAGAGTTCATTCAGCAGCCTTATTTTGAGCAGTATCATTGTAGTGTGTATTGAGCAGTATCATTGTATTTGATCATTGTAGTGATCAGGGTGGAATTCAGACTGGATTTGGTTAAAGAGTGAATGTCAGGAGTATTGAAACAGTATAGACAACTCTTTAAAGAAGTTTGTACATAAGGGTGAGAGAATTAGGGCTGACTCAGGCAGGGAAGTTAAGAGGAAAAATAAAAAAAAATAAAGATAGGTAAAAATTAAGAACATGTAATTGTTGGGGGTACCTGTGTGGCTCAGTTGGTTAAGCATCCAACTCTTGATTTTGGCTCAGGTTATGATCTTAGGGTCCTGGGATCAAGCCCCGCATCGGGCTCTGTACTCAGTGGGGAGTGTGCTTGAGAATTCTTTCTCTCCCTCTCCTTCTGCTCACTCTCACTCATCCTCTCTCTCTCAAATAAATAAATAAATCTTAAAAAAAAAGAATATGTAACTGTTGATGGGAACAATTCCATAGAGAAAGAAAGGTTGAAAGATAGGAACAGTGAAAAGGTGGGAGAGTGTGAAATCCCAAGCACAATGTGGGTGATATAATTGAGATGAGATGAAGCACACCTCAATTCCAACTGGAAGAAATAAAAAGTGGGTATGAAAATAGGTAGATTTGTAGTAGGTGAATTCAACTGCTTGGAAATATATAGGAAAGGTTTGGGATATTGGAAGTTTCAGGAAATTGTGAAAGATCTGAGGTAGTCTTGTAGAGAAAGAAGATCAAACTGATAAGAGAAACCTTAGGACTGCTACTTGGGTCCAGTTGAGGCTTGTAACCACTAATTTTAGTGTTACCATCAGTCAAGTTTTGTTGCTTTTTAAACTTTGGTGTCAAGAGCAGAGGTGAAACTTAAGCTTATCCAAGGTTAAGATTCTGTCAGATGTATGTGAAGAAAGGGAGATTGAAAGACAGTAGAAGTTATAGGCAATATAAAGTCTATCAGGGAAGAGTCGAGTTGAGAAGAAGAAAGTTGAGAGGTTACCAAGAATTTGAAGTGCCTATAACTTCAAAGAATAATAGTAGAAAGAATAAATAAATGAGTAAGCTGGAGATTCTGGTAAAAAAGCTGGAAGGAATTGGGAAATGGAATATTTCTGAATGACAGTCTCGGTGTGTGATTGTACAAGCTGGCTGAAGTAGAGTATAGAAGGAATACATTGTATGTCAAGAAAATGAAAGACCAGTGTGCTGAATAGCTCATCTACATGGACACAGAAGGATGATAACAGCAAGGTTTGAGATAAACAGTAGGCTTGTTGTCCAGGTGTGTTTGCCTTGTTGAATAACTTGAGGAGACTTTTGGATACAGTGACAAGAAACGGGAGAGGATGGTCTAGCCAGAAGGCACGAGTCTTACAGAAGTAGAACTTTAAAAAAGAGCTGGAGGAATAATGTTTGAAAGCAGTACTGTAGAGGTAGGAGGACATTGATCTCAATTCTAATATCTGAATGGCGGGAGTTGTGAAAGATTCAGCAGCTTCCACTAGAGCAGAAAGGCAGTGTGCTTATAGCAGAACTGGATGTACACGGAGGGAGAAATTTATGTTTACTGAGTAGGGTGTTGAAACTGATGGCTTTAGAAATGAAGCATATTCAGGTCATGACAACACTGAGATTATGAATTATAGTGAATGGCTAAAGGGAAAAATATGTTTCTGTAGAACAAGGACGTCAAGGGACTAAGACACTAAATGCTGGGTAGGTTCCAGATAAGAAGCAACCCTTTCCCAGAATGCAGGAAAAATTCTTAGTAGAGAGGAATAGAGTGAACCAAGTCAGTAGATAACAGTGACAAAATGAGATATATAGTTGGATGTATACCTCAAAGGAGCAGGAGTATCTCACATTATGGGAAGAACAAAGATCTGGTTATAGTAATGGGGAACAAAGATGATGCTGGTCTGATCTTACTCTGAAATAGGTGTGGAAGAGCCTTCACTTGAAAAGGGATATGCCAACTCCAAGGGTTTAGTTTTAATTAAGGTTTTTACTTAAGGGTTTACGTTTCAGTTAAGTCTGTTTCAGTTAAGACTGTTAGTTAAGGATTCAGGTTTTAGTTAAGTCTGTGGAGGAAATCATGATTAATGAGGTAGTAGAAATAACAGACGATATGGCGGAATGTTTTGGGATTAATGAGATCTTTTCTTTGAACTCTTAACTATTTATCTAAGTACCTGACTACCGTCTCCATTTGGATGTATCAACAAACATATCAGCCTAAACACATCAAAGAATTAACACATGATTTCCCCTCTACATTCCTCCTGCCAAAACAAACAAACAAAAAACCCCCAAAAACAAAAAAACAAAAAAACCCTAATCCTAATCCTTCTTGTAGAGTGTTCTGTACCTATCATCATCTTTCAGCTGGACTTCTCCAACGCCCTCTAGTTCATCCTTATTTATACTACTCTCCCCTCAATCTTCTCATAGTCAGTGTGGTAATCTTTTTTTTTTTAAAAAAAAGATTTTATTTATTTATTTGACAGACAGAGATCACAAGTAGGCAGAGAGGCAGGCAGAGAGAGAAGGGGAAGCAGGCTCCCTGCTGAGCAGAGAGCACGATGTGGGGCTCGATCCCAGGATCCTGGGATCATGACCTGAGCCAAAGGCAGAGGCTTTAACCCACTGAGCCACCTGGGCGCCCCAGTGTGGTAATCTTTTAAAACTCAAATGTCTTGCCATTGCTCTTAGGATAGAGGCAAAAATTCTTTAACATGCTATATAGGGGCCTGGATCACGAAGGCCCTCATCTCTAGTGCTTCATTTAGTTTATACTCTGGCTCACGCTGCACCTTAGCCAAATTGACCTTGTTGTGATTCATCGAATACACTATATTCTTCTTACTATATATTAAGTTGGATGTTACCTGTGGTTGTGTCGACCTACAATGTTATCTTATTTCTTCCTTACTCACCCTTTTGCCATGTTAACTAGGGTAGATCCTTTGGATCCCAGCTTGAGCGTCAGAATGGAATTCATTCAGATTCCTTTGTCAAACAGTCTTACATCCTAAATGTGAAAGAGCAAACAATAAAATTTCTTGGAAAAAACACAAGACAATATCTTTGTGGCCTTCATAAAAGACAGAGGTGGCATTGCAGATAATTGGGGGGAAATTATGAAGTATTCAATTAATGGCCCTGGGATAACTGTGTACCCATTTGGTAAAAGGCGAATGATGTATGCGATCTGAAGAGAAACCAGAGTATGTGTGTACCCATTTGGGAAAAAAGTAAAAGTAAACCCTTACTTCACATGATACATATAAAGAAGTTTCAGATGAATTAAAAATATGCTTTATCTTTTAGGGACATAGAAGACTACTTTTGTGTCAATGAGACAACTCAGTAAAAAATGGACAGACTACCTGAATAGGCATTTCACAAAAGAGAATACCTAAATGGTCAGTAAGTACATGAAAATAGGTTCAACATTATTGCTTATTACAAAAATGAAAATTAAAGCCACAATGAGCTACTACATACCTACTAGAATGGCTAAAATTAGAATACTTAACAATAACAAGGGTTGGTGAGAATGTTGAATGGCTGGAAATCATATATTTTTGGTGGGACTTCAAATGGTATAGCCACTTTAGAAAACTGATTGGCAATAGACATACATCTACCCTATGACTTGGTGATTATAATTTTAGTATATACCCAGGCAAATGACTGCATAGTCCCTAAAAGGACATGGACAAGCATATTCATGGTATCATTATTCTTAACAGCCATAAACTGGAAGTAGTCCAAGTGTCTATCAACAGTAGATGTATAAATAGTGTTACATTCATACAATGAAAAACAATAAAAAATAATAAATCATAGCAACATAAGTGAGAGTCACAAAGTCCAGGAAAAAAAAAGCCCTACATAAAAGAAGATATATTGTGTAATAGTTATACAAGTAATACTAGTCTATTGTGATGAAATAAGCAAAAGTAATCTATGATAAAAGTCAGAATAGTGGTTGCCTTTATAGGATAGGGGAGATGGTACCAACTGGAAAGTGGCATGAAAGAAACTTCTAGAGTTCTAGAAGTGTTTTATCTCTTGATTTTGTTGTTGGTTACATGGGTGTATTAATATGTAAAAATTCATCAACCTATACGTTAAGATGTGTTCACTTTATATTTGTTTTTATATCTCTATAAAAAAAATTAAGAGAACTCTCAAGAACTTGTCCCTATGCATCCCTGGAATTTCACTAGAATGTAAGATCCATGAACTTAGGGACCTTGTCAGTTTTATTAACAAATGAATGAATGTAAAGAGAATTTGGAGGCTGGATCAAGGGAGAGGAAAGCCGAGGATATGATGTGGAGAATGTTTGCTAGGATGGATGGTCTTTAAACTGTTGTTTGGAAACTACAGAGTATAACTGCATTCCTTTGGGGAATGACTGGCTATCCCAAGAAATATTGATGTAGTAGTTCTGGGAGTGGGGCCCAAGATTCTGAGGTTTTAACAAGTGCCCCCCCCAAAACTCTAATGTAGGTAGTCCCAGGCTCATACATTGAGAATGATTTTTTTCTGAATGTTTATATTGTGGAAAGAACAAAAGAAATCATGGAGGAATGTCTGCACCCTAAAAAGGAAGGTCAATCTTTGCAATAGACCTTCAGTAGTGACCTTCACCATGAACCTTGAGATTAGCTCTGGTAGTGGAGAGATCTGGTGGCTGTAGTCAACACTGGCAGAAGGGCAAGCATGAGTATCTGGGGTCACCATGGAAAAGTATGGGCTATAGGAGATGGTTAGTAAGAAAACATGGGTTTATAGATTGGAACAGGTGTGATGGGGGAAGATCTGGCTGATCCCCCTGAATCGCTGAGTTCTCAAAGCATGCTTTGATACTACTTCAATTCTATTTAAACTTCTTTTTTTGCACTTCTCATTTTTAACTTTGTGTTACTCTTGTTTGTTTACATGGTTAATTTGGCCTCTAAACTGTGAAATTCTTGAAGGCAGAGGCTATGTCATATTTTTCTCAGTAGTCTACGTACCTAGTATGGTTTTTCTTTAATGAACAAATGTCTGAATTTCATTGAGGTCAGAATTCAGGGGGAAGTGAGATACTGAACCTAAGTTTCAGGGAACACTGTATACACACCGGCACGCATGTGAACATAGGAATGATGGGACAAGATGACGTTGGCAAGCTGGGAGACTAAAGTTTTCATGGTCAAGCATGCTGGCACATGTCATATCAGTGAAAGTCATCTTTGCATATGTTGATAAGATCTCTTATAAAGATGTGGAATTATGATAGAGGCCACATTTTGGTTTGTTATAATTTGGCATTGAGCATAATAACCATCTCAGGGCAAAATGCTTATTTCCTATGAGTGATTAATTAGGCATTACACAACTGTGTGTTGTCAGCATCAAGTGTTTTCTGTCATCAGATTTCAAAAGAACTTTTTATCTTGTTTCTGCGTGGGAATAAGGAAATTCAATAACCATGAATATTTCAAAGTGCTTATAATTAAAACTTCATGTGCTTGGCACAAAAACATGTTTCAAAGATTGAGCCAATTGTTTGCTGATTCTGCTGTCAGTCTGCACCCTTGCATGCTAACAGCTGGCTAGTAAACACTGCATGGCATCGCTTCTCAGCCACTATGGAAGGAATGAAATCTCTCTTTTTTTTGGATAACATCATTAATATTCAAAACAGAGTCAAATGCTCATGTGGTATCTTCTGTTAAGCTTTCCATCTGGGGTAAAATAAACTCGCCGAAAGTGGGAGATAGACAAACTTTTACCACATTGAACCACTGAAGTAGAATAGAACCTACCAGTGTTAAAGAGGAATGTAGTGGGCTTATTCCTTTTTAGCTGAACATAAGGGAGGGCCAAGCTGTACAGAGTCCTTAGAGATGGGGTGGGTGTCCTTGTGCAAGGTTGGGGTAAGATGATGGTGAGCAATTAGTGTTATGCTCAGCCAAAATAATAAATGCCAGAGGTTGTGTACTACAACTCAACAGTGTCAAAGTCAAGGTAAATAGGCCCAAATTGTCTCCAATATGAGGCTCCTGCATTAACAGCAAATTGAGGCCTAGACCCTAAATAGGGCAGAGAGAAGAATAAGACAAGCAATGAGAAAGTGGTACAGATGCAGACAGATCCGGAATATGACCTGGTGGAACGCAAGCATCCACGATGGCTCTTTGTGCCATTGTGAAAGGTCACGTTTCAATCATTTAAAGGAGAGAACTGAGACAGACAGAGATCAACTACCTTCTGCCATGTAATGCAAAGAAAGACTAGATTCAGAGGTAATTATCAAAGTGCCTTGTTAGAAGCTTGCATCCCTACTTAGAGAACCCACTCAGTTGTTCAAAATGTTGACCACAGAGAGTAGGAAAGCTACGGACCTTCATTTATTTTATAATCAAAATGTTCAAGAAACACAGACCTGAGCTATTACAATTGTCATTAAGCAGATGGGAAAACTGATGCTTGGGAGGAAGTGGGAGCGATGGGACGGACCCTTTCCATGCTTCTCTTTTCCTTGTAAGTCTGCAACTTTGGCTCGGTTTACTGCTTTACTGAGTCGGACTCTATGATCTCATTCATTACACCCTTACTGTCAAGCGACCGATTTAAAAGTATTTCTTTTCTATCTCTGTTCTTGGTTTATTACAAAGCTCCATGCCTGGAGAGCAGCTTTCTTTAAATCATTCCTAATAACAGTGATCCAAGGTTCATTCAATTTACAGTGTGATATACAGTTATGTTATTGTTTCTTCTACAATTTATAATTATTTCTTTGGGGAGTGAAGGTTAAAAGTAAAGTGCAATAGTCTATGTAATTTTCTCTAATTCTCAATATAGTAAGATCTAGGTATATGCTGATTTGGTAGGAAATCAATTTTCATAGTTATGCTAAATACTCTTTTGCTTTTGTAAAACCAGTGTCAAGCCTTGGCTTCCCAGTCCTGTTCAGCTTCAGGTACTATTTCATCAAACTACAGGCTTTGTGCCACCTAGGTCATGGGCCAATATTGCAATTTTAAGCCAAATTCACAGAATATTAGGAACCCTATTTACATCAGTGGGGAGAGTTTGGAGCTGGTCTTGCTATTCTGAGCACCCAAATATCTATCTCATCATATACACTGGGCATCTGCCTCAGTTCCTTTATAGCTAATTTAGTCCCTCTTTGGAGCCATGCCCCCCAACCCACTTTCCACTTATTTGGAGCCCTAATTCTCTACTTAGTCCTTGCCAATCCCTCATCCAGTAGCTAGGTCTTGTCTTCTCTTCCCAGGTCTTACCTTGGATCCTATGCCAAACAAGAAACACTATCCAGCCCTAAGAGTTTCCTTCTATTTGAATGCAGACTATCTGCTGGGGGATCATGTTCTCGTGTCCTACCTATTATATTAAAATCATTGTCAATACCATGATTGGCTCACATTACCCCTGAGTTTACCATATTCACTGAATGCTACATTCCTCAGAGCCTCGCATTACAGTTGGATTAATCCCCTTGACCCTAGCACAGATTGTTTATAACAGCTTCTTCTCCTTTCAAGCTATCATGCCAGCAGTTGGAATATGTCTTGGGGGGTTGTATCAGACTTTGATAAGAAAAGTCCAATGATTTCAAAGAAAAAAATTGAATCATAGAATCCTGTGTGCAGCAACAGGACAAAGATAGCATTTTTACCAAGGTGAACAGCAAGGACAAATTCAAAGTCTTTCTCTAACTTTCCCAGCTTCAGCCTCAGCCCCATTTAGTTGCTTCCCTAATACATCTAAACTATAAATTTCACCCCACTTACTCTATAAGTCTGTAGTGAACTATCCTGGTAAGACGTTAGGCATGTCATCTTTACAAATTGGTAGGATCTATACTGAGTGTTGCCATGTGGTACCTCATGTGCCTGGATGTGTGTCTTGAGTATGTAAGTACTCACTTCTTCACAGCCATTCCCCCATTCTTCTTTTACGCTCAGCCTATATCAGTGTTCCTTCTTTGTTTTCTTAATTTATACACTGAATCCACAGAAATCTATGTGGAACCCTAGTATACTTCCTCAAAACCCCAATGCTCTACTAATCTCATGTAAGCCAACTTCCTTGAAGAGTTGGATGTAGTTAGCTTTATGTCTAAATTCTCAACCAGATGGACCCTCCCACCCCCAGGATGCATGCTGGTCTGATTCACCATCATCACACCTCAGAATGTCTACTTCCATGTCCTACCCGACATATCAGACCTTATTGACTCTCAACACTGATCACTCCCAACTGAGTTAAACATGTTCCCCTGAATATTGTGATTTGGATGCTATAAATATATAAGTGGCTAGCTCTGGAGCCAAATGCATTTTGTTAGCCCTGTTCTGGTGATAGTTTCATCCCAGCATCATTCAAGTTCAGCTTCCTTTTCTTCCCCACTGGCCTGTCATGTTTCATGCCTGTGATTTTTTATACTTAATCCCCTTTGTCATGATAGGCTAGTCTCTGGTTGTAGCAGAGACACTATCCATGCCGTGAAAATCCATATTCCATATAATCATTAAAGCACTGTGAAAAATTAGTAATTTGCCAGCAAATATATTTTGATTCTGCTTGAACAGTGTTTTAATTTTCTTGCTTTCTCTTTCTCTTTTTGAATGTCATTCAGTAAGGCTTATCTCCCCTTTCACTAGAGGCATCACCACTCTAAACTGTCCTATAAGTGGTCTGCTTTGCTCATTTAGCATATCTGCCTAGACCCTGCATGCATTTAGGTTTGTGACAAAACATACCTAAAGTTTAAGGGTGAGTAAAGGGCTAAAATAAGCATCTGGAAAAAAACAGTTACAAGGGAAGGAGAATCAAACTTCAGTATTCATACATTTTTCAAGTATCTATGATCGAAAGTTGACTTAATGTGATAAAACATGCTGGCAATAACATGTTCAACATTAAGTGAATTGGCAACAATGCATTTGAATTGTAAGAATCTGTAACAGAGAAAAAGCCTCCCTGATAAAGTGCAAGAAAAACAAGAATTATAAGAGACAATTTCGGGGGGAATAAAATGATGGGCTTGGAATTTGGTAGATGATTCTGTTCAGGAAATGTAATTTAAAATAATACCTCAATCTGAACAAATTTCATTTCTGCTAGGAGGAACTGATAGCCAAAAGAGGGGTTTGACGAACTAGGTGGTCATATATAGTATTGTTTTTATTCTATGGAAAATTTAAGCTATGTGTCTCAGCTGTGGTTAAAAAAATGGGTGCATCTTGTATAACTATATATATAGTATAATTATAGTATAGTTTCACCTAGGCTCTTCTCTGAGCTAAACCAGGATGTGGGACATGTTCTACACTTGATGGGTTTTAGCCCATTGGATAGGAATCTGGCTAAAGTATTATAGTACCAGAATTAAACAGAACTGTGTAGATTAATTGATCAAGACTTTTGGACTCAATAAAACAGGACTACCTGAAGCCAATGTTTGGAGGATTTAGCATAATCCCAAGTTTGAATATTAATCAAGATACAGAATATGAGACCTGCGTCAGCATGACTAAACTGTTTCCTTCAAACTTAACCTAAAATAGAGTAATAAAACAAGACAGTCATAAAGACAGCACAAAATGAAAGGCAGGTGGAAGTGAAGTTAGAAAAGGAGGCTGGAGGTGAGGAGTTAGAGGAATGAGGTGAGACAGACGGAGGGATAGAAGAAATGCAAAAGGAGGAAGAGAGAAGACTCTAAAAGGAAGAAAATGAAAAATAATTGATGTGACATAATGTGATATGACCCAGTTGTTTTAAAAGCCATATATTTTAAGTGGGAATGATATTCAAAATACTTAACCATGAGGAAGGTGTAGAAACTGACCAGTCAGAATGGCATGCTGTATACCCCTCAGTATGTCTCTACCAGTTAACCGGGAATTTTGACCTTAGGCCACATTTCAACTCAGATGTCTTATTGCTTGACAAGCCCTGGGGAGAATAATGCTCACCTTCTTGGAGAGTTAATTTTTCTCAGTTAAAAAAAATTGGTGGGGACACTACTCTTAAACTAAGAAAAACATGGCATATTATCGATTTGAATGCCAAATTCACAAATATTTCTAGGAATAAAACTTGGGACTTCAAAAGGATATTGAGCTTCCTTGGTCACTGAAGACTACATCTTTAGTTCTTCTGGAGAATGTTGTTCACTCTTCGTAACTTGAAGGGAGTTTGATAAATTTTTCTTAGGTGTCTGGGGAAGGAATTTATTAACCCCACAGTGCTTGGCTCTAACAAGAAAGAGTAGAAGCTTCCTCTTCCCATTTGTGCCTGTGTGATTAGCTATATCCTACAACTGATTAGAACATTTACATAAATCTTGGGAAGGGAAGGGCTTGGAATGCCAGGGAAAGGTGTCTGCCTGAGGAAATTGTGCAATGAGAAAGGAGGATATGGTGGGATTTGTCTTAGGTTGGATTTTCCACTAAGGTAACACAAATAGAGATGTTCATGCAGAACGTTTAATGAGAAGTGTCTCTGGGATCAACATTGGTGGAAGGGAAGAGAAAGAAGCAGGATTGGATACAGGGAGAAGCTGGTCTATGATAGGGTCTCAACAAAGGCCTCAAGCAACACTATAAGGTGCTTTGAAGCTGGGATGGCCCTTTAGATTTGCTGAGTGAGGGCAGGGGCTAGGCTTTTACACCACTTCAGTGATTATTCACTGGATATGGGCTGCTCCAGAGAGAGCGTGTGACTTTGGGCAAGGTGGATCTCTTCAGTAAAGACAATTTCTGTTGAGAGCTAACAACTGAGGGTGACACTATGGCCAACACTCCCAGCAGCTGGAGGAATAGGTCTTTCAGTTCTGAAAGGGGGAGATCTGGGTGGAACATCATAATATTCACTGTAGGACGATTCTACGTCTGCTGGAACATTACTCAGCTGGGATTTGCAACAATCGACTCCTCAAAGGTTAATCTTTGATGAAGGCCTTGGGTTGCCTCTGGAATTCTCAAATATCTGATCCTTCATTGTGAAGGAGTCAAGGCCAGAAGTTTAAATCTCATGTTCCTTTTTCTGGGATTTCCAATTTGCATTCATCTAAGAAATTTGTATTGAATATCCAAAAAGTTCCAAGCATTTCTCTAGACACTGGGGATTACAGAAGTAAGCAAGGCAGACATGGTTCTCACCTTTTAGAAATGTACAAAGCATAAAGGGATCAAATTTTCTGATTAAATAGCTAATCCCAGTAATTTGGTAAATATTAGCTATTCTTATCCTTGACGGCTAAACAGGCTAAAACAAGAGAGTTATAAATGGGACACTGCTTAAGTATTTTTTGAGGATTTGAGAGACTACAGTTTAATAGGTCATTGATTCAGCAAAAAGACTGAATGGTTAATTGGTAGGGAGGCCCAGTTAACTTGTTACTCCTTCATTCATTTATTCTTTACATGAGTTTGGCTAAGTTACTTGGCCTCTCTATGACTCATTTCCCTCAACTCTGTGTCGTGCAAGTAGGTAGTCTTGCAATGTTAGTCCATATTACATTAAAACTCAAATTTGATACTTGAAAGAAAATCCTAACTATACATTTCAGCTTTCCATTTCTTTGTAAACAGCACCCCTGTGCCCCTCCCTCCCCCATGTCTTCACACCCACATTATGATCTCTTGTCCCAGACTTGGATGGCTTATGTCAGGACCCCAAAGATTTACCTCAAATTAGTATCTGTATTAGCAGGCATGTAGGATAAGAAGGTGAAATCGAGTATTAGCCTAGTTGGGGTGGGAATGCCCTATTGACTCAGTTCAGTTAAATTGAAGCTTAGTAGCCTCTGGGCATAAACTTTAAAATTGAATAAATAAAATTCAATCATTTTCTTGTCAGATATATTAAGAAAGGCAGTATATAACTGAAAGAAATCATAATCAAGCTGTGTGTATACACAGGGCTATTAGATCATCATTTAAGGCTTAATTAATCAGTCAGTTTTTATTTTCCTATGTATGTGGTTGTTCTGGGTTACTGGGTTGGCCATGACATTCAAAACCAATAGTCAAGTCACAATCCAGCAATTGCTACTTTTTCCCACATGGTGCACTGGCTATTTTGAAGACAAAGCCTCGGAGACATTTAATATAAATGAAAAGGAAGTTAAAAATTATAGCAACTGCCATTTTCTGAATGCTTGCAATGCGCCAGGTTCTTGACATGCATCCTCTGTAGTGCTCAGATCAATCCTAAGACAGGCCTTATTTGTATCTAATTTTGATAGATGAGGAACATGAGGCACAGAGAGGGAAAATAATTTCCCTGAGGTCACCACAACTGCAAGATGGTTCCTCTCACTACAAGCCAGTGCTGTGTCACTTGTTACATACCTTAAATCTACAAAGTTTGTTACTAGCTTATCATGTACTCACTTGTATATGTTGTGTTTTACCTCTGAATATGTTTGTCGCTTGATAGATGAACACGTGTGGTGCATTAAAACCACCACCACCACCACCGTCACCTCCATCACTCATCTTTATTGAGTGCCATCTGTCAGTCTTAGTTCTAACTTGTATACATAAATTATTTAGTCCTCGCCACAATACAACCTTCCAAAGGAAGGAATACAAGTATGTCCATGTAACAGATGGAATCAATGGGACACAGAGAAGCTAAAGTATTGCTTTAGGGGTGCCTGGGTGGTTCGGCGGGTTGAGCCTCTGCCTTCGGCTCAGGTCATGATTCCAGGGTCCTGGGATCGAGCCCCGCATCAGACTCTCTGCTCAGTGGGGAGCCTGCTTCCCCCAGCCCCCCGCCTGCCTCTCTGCCTACTTGTGGTCTCTCTCTGTCAAATAAATAAATAAATATTTTTTTAAAAAAAGAGTACTTGCTTTATTTTTTAAACATTTATTTATGTATTTGAGAGAGAGTGAACACAAGCAGAAGGAGGGATAGAGGAAAAGGGAGAGAGAGAATCTTCAAGCACACTACCCGCTGAACATGGAGCCCAAAGCAGGGCTCAATCCCAAGGCCCTGAGATCATGACCTGAGCTGAAATCAGCTCAACTGACTGAGCCACCCAGGTACCCCAATTGTAGTTGCTTTGAGTTAGGGGTTGGCAAACCCATCACTGGTCTCTTTTGTACTGTGTGAGAGCTAAGAATGGTTTTGACATATTTATAGAGTTGGATAAAATAAAACAAAGAAAAGTGTGTGACAAAAAAGAACTATGTTCAACAAAGCCTAAAGTATTTACTTTCCTTTAGAGAAAAAAATCTTCCAATCCCTGGTACAGAGTCCAAATCATGGAGATAGTTAAGTAATAAAATCAAGGTATATTCATTTTGAATTCCAGCCATCCAACAGTGGCTCCTATTAGAGTGTTTCACCTTAGAGTTTAATAATAGCAAAAACAACAGCAGTGATTTCAGTAGGTTTTAGTGTTTACTTTGTACGGATGGACTTCACATAGTATATGGTTTTATTTACTACTCAGAACACTCTATGAAGGTGCTTTCCAGCCATTGTTCAACCCAGGTTCTATTTCTTTCTTTCCAAAAATATTCCTAGTTAGTTCAGATCTCGAACCCCCAAGCCCCATGCAACGTGGTAGAAGATGGCCAACCCCATCGTCTGCTCAGCAGGAGATCCTGATGGTCTAAAGCTCCCAGGGAAGTCCTAGTTCCATGTTGATGAGCGTCAGAAAAGGACATGTGTTCTTATTCTGGCCAATGAAACTTGAGGGTCTTGTTTTTGAGAGTTTCCCTTGTTTAAAGGAGATACCAAGAGAAATGGTCCCTTTCTTCCTCTGATATTGACTTGTCTAGATGTGATGCCTTGATACGGTTCAGACACACTGCTCTGACCCTGAGGGAAGCAAAGCCAATATAGGAAAGAGGACAGAGAGAATTGCAAAGAAGTCAAGCTTGGAGCTGCCCTACTTCACAATTTCTTGTGATGAGAAGTAATGCATTTCCTTATGATTAAGCCAGTTTCAGAGTCACAATTTTCTGACACAACTGATCTTTGCAGTTAATATTGTCCCTATTTTAGAGTTGGTGAAATTGAGCACAGCTTGTCCTGGCAGAGCTGGGACCGGAATACAGGCCTTTTCTACTACAAAGCCTGGGACTTTTTTCCCCCACAATAGTATTCTGACTTAGTAAGAGGAAGAGAAAGAATAAGTTTGACATACAAAATGACACATTTTATACCATTAAATAACAGGAAAATTTATGAGGTAGGCAACAGTGCCTACCCTGTTGTCTTTTAGGCATTATAATACTTTTTCTCTGTCAGGCACGTATATTACAAAATACTCCTGGCATATCATATACACACACACCAGTGAAGAAACTGCCAGACTGCATGTATTCCATGGATACATATGAATAATTTGGAAAGATATAAAGGGCAATCTGTCCTCTTTCTGTGACAGAACTCCCATTAATGTGCAGCGGCTCACATAGCTGGGTTGGCTTAGTAGACTTTAGGCCTGTCCTTTGGCAACCTGGGGCTCCTAACTGGAGCGCCTTCTGAAGCTGAATGTCATTTGATTCAAGTACACCATTAAAATGATGTTATCCTATATAGGAAGATGCTGACATCCCGAAGATTCTCAGATTTTGTGTCTTTGGCAGTATTACCTGACACAATGCTGAAATGGTAGTTGTGACTTCCTGCCCTGTAAAAACGCAAAGGATTTGTAATACTCAAGACTTATGATTGCAACCAATGAAATGCAAAGTCATACACATAAATCTATCCTTAAGGATATATAACTGGTGTTTAAGTATATCCCAACCAATTACATGAGTTGCAAATTATAACTAAAAATTCTCATTGTAGTTAGTACAATTTATACGTTCTTTTTATATACACACGTGTGCACACATGTATTTTGTAGTTTATGTATATAGACATATGTTCTTACATATGTAGAAATATATGCATATACTTTCTTTTGTCTTCATAAACAGTTTATATTTGGAAACCTGAAGGTTGAGTATATGGCAAGTATATGGAGTATAAGATGAAATTCTTTTTTTTTTTTTAATTTTTAATTTTTTCAGCGTAACAGTATTCATTATTTTTGCACCACACCCAGTGCTCCATGCAATCCGTGCCCTCTCTAATACCCACCACCTGGATGGAATTCTAATATTTAGTCATTATTCTAATCAAGATATTTAGAAAGTATAGATTTGCTGGATGTTAAAAAATATTTTTGACATTAAGTTGAGTTTTCCATACTGTTCTAGTTTGTGAATTTTCATTTGTAGGAGTTTATAATGATTTTAAAATTTAATTTGTACCAAATTACAGTTTTTTAAATTTTAACATTGGAAAAAATTAGCCTGTAATTTCTTTCAAGACTATAAATTTATATGAATGATTTTCCACCACAAATTAGTCCTAGTTTTTTTTTTTTCTTGATTTCAATTGCATTGTTTAAAATTTTCTTTGATTTGAAAAGTTTCATTCCTGGGTGGTGGTGACATGGACTATTAACCAAAAACATGATGCTTGCTTCCCAGAAGCCTGAAAAGCAGCTTTTGGCACACCATAACGCAGAAGAATGGAGAGGAGTGGGAGAAATCTGTGAATGTTTACTACGATTTAGTCGTAAAAAACCAAACTATTCCTTCTTTTTGCCTCAACCAGTACAACCAGTAGCCAGTATGTTCAGAGAGTGAGAAACTGTGGAAGCACACGTAGTGCTCTCTAAAAGACAATATTTAAAATGAGCCCAGGATCTTCCATGGCTGTTTATCCCCCCTTCCAGTTTAATACTAAGCCAATGTTGTTTGACAAGATTCCTGAAATAGACACAGATTGAGCGATCTTGGAAAGATATCTACTGGAAGAATATGAAAAAATCGGAAAGGTGAGAGTTTGGTTTTAGACACTATTCTTCTCATATTATCCTGAAAGTATCAAGACACATGAGCACTGGGTGCTTCTAGGATTAGAATCAAAGGTACAGAGGCATTAAGTTTTTTTATTTCAAAAAATTTGCTAGGAGAATTTTCTTTTCATTCACAGGATCTTCTGAGGGCAACAAGGATAGATGAGAAATTTATTAACTGTACACATGCTAGGCTAATGATTTTAATTTCTGGTTTCCTATTATTGCTCACAGGTATATGTAAGCATAATGAAGTACCTTCAGTTAGTTAACGCTATTCCATTATCTTGCTCGGTGCTGTGCTGCCAGCAAGGGTCACAGAGGGGACACATCCGATGAAGTGCCACCAGAATGAACAGGTCTCCAGTCATCCTATAGTGTGTCATGAAGTTTCTCAAAAACAAATTAGCAAGTAGGATGGAGGCTTCTGGAATTGAATAAGTAAAAAGGTGTCATTACACTAAGGGAGAGATCTTATAAATCACTTCAAGAAGCCAAGCCCCTCAGAATTAGGGTTTCAATTTCTCGTCTTTGTTTGCTTAGCATTTATTCATTCATCACTTCAGGTAACTTACAGCCAGGCGGGAAAGACAGACGTTGAAGAAGTCATTGCAATAGAGCATGATGAATGTAATGACAGGAGAATTTGGGGCCACCAACCACCAGAAAAGTACAAAGCCGGGGGGATTTTTTTCTAGACTTAAAAGGTCAGGAAGGCTTCTCGGAAAAAGTTAAACAAATCACAAATGTAACGCTTTTCTTAACCATCTTCAGTAACATGCTTTATGCACATGGGAGTCTAGAAAATATTTATCAGGGAGAATATATAATACATGGCAGTATAATTACTGGCCTAAGCATTAGATACTATTTAAAAAGTTATACATATAAACAAATATCTGCACCCACGCACATATGCGCACATAGAGAATTCACTAGTGATAGATGCCCACTCATCTCCGGCATCTCTAGCTACCTGAAATCACTTCTTCTAACAGCTTTATTGTTGGTCCTTGACTTTTGATTTTAAGTTACCTGTTCCCCTTCCCTGAGCAGAAAGGGCTCTTTGCACGTGTGTGTACATGTGTGCATGTCAGCACACATGCGTACATGTTTGTCATTTGTACCCATTTTCATTAAGTGCACGGATGCATGTTTCATGTTTTTGACACCCATTCTTCTGAGCCTAGGTTTCAAACGGTGTGCACTTGCAGCATCACATTTAAGCTCTTTCAATGCAAAGCTGACGTTCTGATGGATAGAAAAGAGAACCAGTACTTCTGAACCGCTCAGGAAATCCACTGAAGATGATTTTCGAAATCGTTCTCGAGGCAGAAAAGACCCAGAGGCTCATTTAAATCTATCGCTATGCCTTAAGTGGACCTTTAGAAGGGGTCACTATGTTGGAGTACTGTTCTTTTTGAGCTAAAAGAGGCTTATACATATCGTCCCAAGGCACCTTGTCTGATGGAGAACCGAAGCCAGTGAGCCAGAACACATTGTCTAAGCGCATCAACAAACAAGGAAGCTGATGTCAAGAAACAGGAATCAATAAATTGAAATATGTGGCACATTTAAGAATCAGATAAAATTTTAAGCATTTTCTTTCCTAAAAGGAAGAAGTTTTCATTGTATCTTTACTAATCTAATTAATGTCTTTTTCTTTCACTGGATTGAAAGGTCTAATAGTGTAGAGATTATGGCTGTCTGGTTTACTGTTACATTCTCAACACCTAACACAGTGCCTGGTAAATAGTAAGTGCTCAATAAATTCTTGATGGATGAATAGATTCATGAGCCTATCACTGGCACCACTGATTTCATGAACAATTAAGAGAGTGATTTCGGGCAAATTACTGGGACTGGTGCTATTGACTGCCAATCCCTTTTATGTCCTCACTACTTAAGAGAACCTGTTGTATTTAACAACATTAATGGATGTATACGGTTTCTTTTTGGGCTAATGAAATTGTTCTGAAATTAGATTGTGGTAAGCTGTACTTTAGTGGTCACGTACAATTCTGTGAATATACTGAAAACCACGGAGTATGCACTTTCAAGTTGTGACTTTTAGGGTAAGTGAACTATATCTCAACAAATTCTTTTAAATCCATAAAGGGGACTGACTATGGTGAACGTCCACCCACTTCAGTGATGTGGGAGTGGTCTGACTTTACAATTCTGTAGTCATCTAGAAGACGGTTATACGTTTTCAACATTTACACTAAAACTTAAAATGAAGTCAAGTGCACTGAAAACCAGGGAATTTGCTACGAGCGGTATGATGCTCAGGCTCTAGGCTTTACATCACCCAGTCTAGGCCTTGACAAATCTCTGCAGTTGTGAGACATTGCTCAGAATATTTATGTGACATTTCTAAAGATTTTATTTATTTATTTGACAGAGAGAGAGAGAGGTCACAAGTAGGCAGAGAGGCAGGCAGAGAGAGGGAGAGTGGGAGGCAGGCTCCCTGCTGAGCAGAGAGCCCGATGCAGGGCTTGATCCCAGGACCCTGGGATCATGACCTGAGCCAAAGGCAGAGGCTTAACCCACTGAGCTACCCAGGTGCCCCTAATGTGACATTTCTAAGCTCCCATGATATAAAGGTCACATGAAGCAAAGGATGTCACAAAGGATTCGAGTGTCAGTTCACTGGCTGCCTCTCCTCCAGCCCTGCCTTCCACGAGAAGACAATTCTACAGGCAGAAAGTCATTGGCAGACTGAAATTTCTGCACCAGATCCTTTCATCCCTGTCCTCAGGAGGATTTAACTACTGCGACTTTTCCTTCTGTCTAATCTGCTTTTCTCACGGCCATTCGGGCTGATCGCTGAAACGTTTTCAAGGCGAAGGCCTTTCAAAAAAGGCAAGCTCGACCAGAGGCTTTGCTTCGCTATGGGAAGGCACAGTCTTGACGTTAAACGCTTACTGTTTACAGTAGTATCTTAATACAAGTCAATAGCTTCAAACCACATGTCAGGGACTGGGGAGAAGAGCACAGAACACAGGGCACCAGTCATAAAAAAGTTCCTCCTGTCTTTTGGAAAGTAACAGGCATTTTGGCACCAATAAACAACTGAACCTCAAGATCATAGCAAAAAAACTTCACTGGACTATGAGCTTCGAGACAGCAGGGACCTGTCTTTGATTTCTCTATGTGCCATTTAAATATTATGTACTACACCTGTGTAAGTGTTACTAGTGCCCCCTTTCACTCTCAAAGTGTCCTTGTTTAAATGAAAATTTGTATGGCCACTTTAAGAACCATGCCTGATATATGATAACACAAAAGTGAGAGCTATTAATATTATTATTAGTATTACTATTGTTCCAAGGGACACCTCATTCTCTGATTGTTACCTTTGAACAACTTTGAGGTGTTATCCCTTTTAAATAAAAACTGTAATTCATATTATCTCCAGTGTTTACATAAACCGTTTAACTTTTTTTATTCCATGCAAATATACAAGGAGACAACACAGTAATGGTTAAAATTAAAAAAAAAAATAAACCCACAGAATAGGGCCATAGCATAATTTTCTCAAGACTCTGTGCTGTCTTAAACTATTTCCTCTCTCTCTGGAGACTCTTAAACAATTTGTAAGTTATTTCCTTCCTTTGTAGCACATGGTAATCCTAATTTGTAATGTCACTTTAGTCACATTCTTGGGGATTTAACGTACTAATTTACAAGAAATTTCTTAGAGAAATACAACACATGGAGTTTATTATCACAGTTTAGCTTTTATTGGCTTACAAAAAACCCTAAGTAAGCTGGAAAAAAGAATAATAATACTGATTCTTTCCAGTAGTAGGTAGCTCTGGAAATCTCTAAAACGCAAGTCAGACTGTGTTACATCCCTTTTCCAAACACGTCTGTCAGTTTCTTTTGGAATAAAGCCTGTAATTCATAGCAGGGCAACATGGTCCTCCTTACTCTGACGTAAGCCTAACCTTCCAGCTTCTTCTCTCCATACCCCGACTTACTTGTGCACATCAGCTTCCTACCACACAAGCGAAGAGTCAGCGTTCTTTCGCGCTTCTGGCATGCCTTCTGAGTGCTATTTCCTCTGCCAGGATTGAACTATTCTTGATGAAGACCAATCTAAAATGCCAGCTTCTCTGTTTTCAAGAACCCTTGCCTAGCCCTTGTCCTTTTGTTTTAGAATTATGAAATTTAAGGCAGATGGGTAGTTAGAAGGAAGAGTGATATGACAAGAGCTGGGGGTTATGGATTTCCATGATGCCTTCACATCCCCAGTGGAGGATTGGCCACAATGTTTGCTCTAAGGCAGGGTCAAATTCCTGTTCATATTTCCATTCTCTTTCTCCCCTCAGTAGCACAAGGCTTCCTCCAGAGGAGCTGTTTCGCACATATGTTAGTTAAATGAGGGAACAGCACATATTCATTGGGACAGCTACCGTCCTTGTTTATTTATGGCCAACTCCTCCGTTTGTATCATTACAATAGCTGTAATATATAATCAGTATAAGAACTTCAGAAAATACAGAAAAATACAAAAATAAAAATCATAAGCTAGCACCTCCCAGAAATAAAAATACTTTGTATTTGGATATTTTTCCTTTCTTATTCTTGGTCGGTCTAGCTAAAGATTAATCAATTTTGTTTAACTTCGCTAAGCAGTATCTTTTGCTTTTGTTGATTTTTTATACCTTTTTCTCTATTTAATAATTTCTGCTTTTCTTTACCAGACTCTTAAGGTATACCTCTGATGTTATTTTTAAAAATATTTATTTTTTAAATATAGGTGTTTATAGCTATAAATTTCCCTCTAAGCCCTGTTTTAGTTATATCTGATAAGTTTTATTATGTTGTGTTTTCTTTTACTTTTATCTCAAAGTATTCACTAATTTAACTTCCCTTGTGTTATCTCTTGTGATCATTGATGATTTGGTAGTGTACCGTCTAACTTCCATACATAATAATCACCCAAATTCCTTTTTAATTTTTAATTTTACTCCATGGTGATCAGGGAACATACTATGCACGATTTCAAACTTTTTAAATGTATTGAAGTTTGTTTTATGGCTTAGCCTATGTCCTGTCCTGGATGATGTTCAATCTGTGTTTGAGAAGAATGTGCATTCTTCTATTGTCTGGCAGAGTTTTCTATAGATATCTAGTTGGTTATAGCGTTATTCAAGTTTCCTATCTATTTATTGATCTTCTGCTTAGTTGTTTTAACCATAATTGGCAGTGGAGAATAAAAATTTTTATTACCATTGAATTGTCCATTTCTCCCCTCAATTCTGTAAGTTTTTGTTTTTTAAATTTTGGTTATATATGATATGTTTAAAATTGTTACACATTTCTAAATAGTTGACCCTTTCATGGTGATAAAATATCCACTTTACCTCTAGTAACTTTAAAAAGTTTTATTTTGTCAGTAACACATATGCATGGTATATATTCCCAAATTTTTCTTTAAAAAATTTGTATCTTGGGGTGCCTGGGTGTCACAGTTAATTAGGTGTCTGACTCTTGATTTGGGCTCAGGTCATGATCTCAGGATCATGAGATTGGGTCCCGTGTGGGGCTCCCTGCTCAGTGGGGATTCTGCTTAAGATTCTCTCTGCCCCCCCCCATTCTCGGGCTCTCTCTCTCTCTCTCCAATAAATAAATCTTTCAAAAATTCTAAAAAAATGTATCTTAGAATCTAAAGTATGTCTCTTATATACGACAAGTGGTTGCTTCTTGTTTTTTTATCCATTTTGATAATCTCTGAGGTTTGATTTGAAGGATATATCCATTCACATTTATTGTTTTTATTGGTACATTTGCATTTATATATGTCATTTTTCTTTTATTTCCTATACACCTCATGTCTTCTTTGGTTTCTCATTTCCTTATTTATTGTCTTTTTATGCATTATGTGAATATTTTCTAGGACAATATCTTAATTTATTAATGGTATTTTCATGATATGTATTTTTTCCAAGATGTTGCTTTAGGGCTTACCCATCTGGTCAGAATCAACTTCAAATTTATAATAACAAAATTCCAGGGTGATATAGAAAAGTTATTACTCCTATACAGCTCTGTTCCCTTCTTCCCTTACTTGGTGCTGAATTACATCTGTATATGCTAAAAACTCAAAAATACGTTTTTATAATGTTATGTAATTTTGTATCTTTTTTTTAAGATTTTATTTATTTATTTGACAGATATAGGAGAGAGAGAGGGATCACAAGCAGGCAGAGAGGCAGGCAGAAGGAGAGGGGGAAGCAGGCTCCCTGCCGAGCAGAGAGCCAAATGTGGGGCTCAATCCCAGGACCCTGAGACCATGACCTGAGCTGAAGGCAGAGGCTTTAACCCACTGAGCCACCCAGGCGCCCCTGTATCTTTTTTTTAAAGAATTTATTTATTTATTTGACAGACAGATCACAAGTAGGCAGAGAGGCAGGCAGAGAGAGAGGAAGGAAAGCAGGCTCCCTGCCGAGCAGAGAGCCCGACGCGGGGCTCGATCCCAGGACCCTGGAATCATGACCCGAGCTGAAGGCAGAGGCTTTAACCCACTGAGCCACCCAGGTGCCCCTGTAATTTTGTATCTTAAAGGAGCTAAGAGAAGACAAAAGATCTAGCATATATGTACATTGGTTCTCTTATTTACATTGCTGGTACTCTTAATTTCTACCTGTGGATTTATTACCATCTCTTTCTCTCTTTCTCTATTACCATTTCCTTTCTCTATTGCAGATTTATTCCCACAAACTGCCCTCATACCATTGTCAAATACAGTACAGTTTTATATGCTATAGAACAAATAGTACCATTAAATTTGTAATATGTTATTCAATTGTAAATTCCTTGCATAATTATTTTTAATAGTATTCTTTGTGGTGTGTGAATTTAAATTTTCATCTGGGTTCATGTGTTTTCAGCCTGAAGAACTTCCTTTAGTATTTTTTGTAGGAAGGGTCTGCTAGCTGAAACTCATGGGTTTTTGTTTATCTGGGAATTTTTTTTTTTTTTTTTTTTTTTTTGCTTTTGTTTGTAGTTTTTCTGGCTATAAGATTCTTGGTTGTTTCTTTTTTCCAGCACTTTGTGACTGTCCCTCCTCTGCTTCCTGGGCTCCATAGCTTCTTGTGAGAAGTCAAATATGATTCTTATTGGGGTTCCCTTGCATATGATGAGTCATGTTTTTCTTCGTGGTTTCAAAATTTTCTCTATGTCTTTGAATTTTAACATTTTGACAAAGATGTTTCAGGGTATAGATTTCTACTTTTATCCTACTTAGAGAGTGTTAAGCTTTTTAGATTTGTTTTTCTTCTAACTGGGGACATTATCAGGCGTTATTTCTTCTCCTCTTTTGTCTTTATCTTTTTCTTCTGGCACTCCATTACATGTATATTGGTGTGTCTAATGCTGTCCCACACTTCTGTGATGTACTGTTCATTTTCATCTATTCCTTTCCTTTTAATCTTTTAGACTGCCTCTCTATTGACAGATCTTTGAGTTCACTGATTCTTTCTCATACCAACTACTCTAATAAAATTTTCACTTTGGTTAGTATGCTTTTCAACTCCAGAATTTCTATTTGGTTCTTTTTATGTTTTCTGTCTCTTTATTGGCATTCTCTATTTGATGAGACATTATCATCACACCTTTCTTTGGATATGGTTTTCTTTATTTTTTAGAAGCATACTTATAATAGATGCTTTGAAATCTTTGTCCATCTAGTTCAAAATCTGTGTCCAATCAGAGGCAGCTCCTTCTGCTTGCCTTATCTTCCCCCTCAATATGGTTCACATTTCCATATTGTTTTGCAAGTTTTCTTTGAATAGTGGATATTTCATATATTTAGCAAGTCTGGATTTTGATTTTGTTTTTTTCTTCTAACAGTTGTTGATGTTTTATTCACTTTTCTTTTTAAGTGGCTTCCCTGGACTTAATCTGTGGTATCTCTTTCCCCTACACTCTGTGGTCACTGGTATTTATGCTCAGTTTTTATTTTGCTTTATTGAAAATTATTTCATTTCATTTTTTTTCATTTTGTTTAATTTTAATTTTATCTTCCTGACTCCCTGTAGGTGGCTCTTATTTCTACATGGCTTAGTGGTTTGGCAACAATTGGTCAGAGTTTTCATCAAACACCTTGAGTCAGTAAGTCTTCCATCCTTTGCCAGTAGATTTGTGTGTGGCATGAGGGATGTACTTTAAAGTTCAGGAAGTTTTCAAGTTTTTAGCTATTACTTTTCTTGTGTATATTTGTATAGTCTCTCAGTCAATTAGGAATATTTTGAGACTTCGTGTTCTTAAGTCTTCCCTATACAAGCATACAATCTCTCAGCTGGCCAGATGATGTAGATAGCCTGGGTTTTCTTGGGTGTCTCCTGGGTATTTGGATGAGCTATCCAAGTATGTGTGGAGTGCTTTATTGAGCTTTTCCCTGGCTTGTTTGTTCTCAGGATTTCTCTGTTAAATTTTAGCAGGCCTTCCAATCTGATGCCCAGCACAACAGGGACTACAACCTCTGGGTAGCAAAGCGGCAGATCTTTCCTATTTGTCCCTGAGTATGTGTTTTCTATCCTCTGCTATAAATCAAGCAGGCCCCCAGAACAAGTAAAGGTGCTATAGTGTTCTGACAGCCAACCCCATCCAGGTATCACTACTGTTCTGAGCTCACAGGTGATGGGGACAGCCTCAGGCCAGAACACCAAAGACTCCTATGGTTCCTAATTGAATTGCAGTGAATTTTTGTGAGT
The DNA here is from genome assembly GCF_002288905.1 of Enhydra lutris kenyoni. Taxonomy (NCBI): domain Eukaryota; kingdom Metazoa; phylum Chordata; class Mammalia; order Carnivora; family Mustelidae; genus Enhydra; species Enhydra lutris. The sequence continues at coordinate 4,673,045 of NW_019154149.1, read as the reverse complement.
AAACTCTTCTCAACATGTTGTTTGCATTAGGTCAGTTTCCATAACGCTTAAAATGTTGTTATTAATCATTTGTCCAATTTCATAGTTGCTTTGGGGAAAGAATTTTTCAACTTGTGCACTCCTCCATAGTAAAAAGCACCCTGTCCCATATGAGCATATTTCTTACATAATTGATAATTGTATGGTAGTTCTTTGTATTAAGGCATCATTATTTATTCAAGTATCTATTTTTGGTAATTTAGGTTCCTTTTTTTTTTTTTGCCTTCAAAATGCCATGAATATTTTTGCATTTGAATCTCTCTTTCCTTAAGACATTTCTATAATTGGAGTTATTGAGTCAAAAATATAAGATTTTAAAGGTTAGAAATACATCTTGCCAAAATCTTTCAAGACCATAACAATTTGTAGGAGAGTGTTTGTCATACTACACCCTCATCCGTTTTGGGAATAAATATTAAAAATATATGCACTAGATAATTGAAAAGATCCAGCGTTTTTTGTGTGTTTTTCCAAATGTTTTTATTCAGTTCAACTGTCTGTAATTCTCTGTTTAGGATTAATGGGCTCTTTCCCTTTTCCCGGTTACTTCATTTGTTACAGCATATCATTTCCCGTCCTCATATACAACACCAACCCCCTTTATCTTTCTAATGGAACCATTTTTAGAAACAGCATTCTCATTATCAGTTCTTCATGACTGTAAATTGATTCATCCAACTCTTAAGTTTTAAATTTTAATTAGGTCATGGGAATATCTTTTGACTTTCAAGGAGTACAAACTCAAAGTTCCTTTGCAAAGTAGTAGTCCAACTTTTATAAAATTTAAGGAGAAAACAATGGACAATAAATTGCATTTTAAACGTTTTGCTTTTATTAGGATACTTTCCTAATAGTGACTAAAACACATTTGACTTTCTCCACTGTAGATATATATTGTGTGAACTCATTGATTACATTTTTGAGGTTATGATTCTGAACACTTTCTTCTAAAGCCCTTTTCCAATAGAAATTTATCATTGCTCATTTTTCTTTAGTTATGATGGATTGAATCCAGAGAGATAATCAGCCTAGATTATATTATAGCATCTTGTCTATTTTTGTAACAATGTCCCTAATAGTGTTCACTCAGAAATATTTAGTACAATTTATTAAAAATCTTTAGAAAATTGGTCTTTCTTTTGGAACTAATCTTTCTCCCTGATGTTATGTTCATTAAAATCCATTCAGCTTACAATAGCCAGAATGAGCTTTTAAAATTCAAAACCCATGATTCCCCTTCTTAAGATGATTTAGTATGTGGTAGATTAAGGGTCCCAAATTTCTCACATCCCAGTATGTATATCCTTATTCAACAGCTTTGTTACTGCTTAGAGATAAAATCTATTTACCTACACCCTTGAATCTGGAATAGCGTTCTGCCTTGCTTTGTGCCCAAGAATGTGGTAGGAATGATGTAACACAAGTTCAGGAGCCATGACTTATAGCTTCTATTTTCAACCTCTTGGAATGCTCCTGAGTTTGTCATATAAAGAAGATGGTCTAGCTTATTGAACAATAACAGATCATATTGTGTAATACAGCCTTCACAGCTCAGAAACTGCTAGGTGTGTGAGGCCATCTTGGAACTTGCAGCCCACCAGGTCTTACAGCTGAAAGCTTCTACATGAATTAGCTATGGAAAAACCAGCAAAGGACTTGGCCAGTTAACTTACAGAATCATGAAGAATAATACATTATTATAGGTTTAAGGCACTAAGTTTTGGGGCAGTTTGGTAGCAGTAGCCTTCTCATTCCATCTTGGAGTTTATTCTAATTTGTTACCTTTGCCTATAATACCCTTCATTATCTAGCATTTCTGCCTTCAGAATAACTCTTTTTTAATACCATCCTTCCTATCCTTTTTTTTAAAGATTTTATTTATTTATTTGACACAGAGAGAGAGAGAGAAAACACAAGCAGGGGGAGTGGGAGAGGGAGAAGGAGGCTTCCCGCTGAGCAGGGAGCCCAACGTGGGGCTCAATCCCAGGACCCTGGGATCATGACCTGAGCCGAAGGCAGACCCTTAATGACTGAGCCACCCAAGAGCCCTCATTCTTCCTATCCTTATCACACTGAGCCACCCAGGAAACCCCATCCTTCCTATCCTTATCATAGTCCACCTAGCTGCAAAATCCTGATACCTACAATTGCCTTGACAGTGCCCTCTTCATCAATGCCCTTATTAGCAAGCATGTTCTCTTGCCTCAAATCTTATCATGGCCAGAGACCAAAACTTGAACCATGGTATCACAAATAAAAATAGGCACGAAAGTTAGGCCTCAAATCATCCCCACCAGCAAATACCTCCTGATGGTTGATCAGCATAGGTAATCTAAAATTTGCAAAAAATTTATGATGATGAAAATACTTAGTTTTATGAAGGCATGAATAAACATGCATTTTTGGGGCACCTGGGTGGCTCAGTGGGTTGAGCCTCTGCCTTTGGCTCAGGTCATGATCCCAGGGTCCTGGGATCGAGCCCCGCATCGGGCTCTCTGCTCGGCGGGGAGCCTGCTTCTCCCTCTCTCTCTGCCTGCCTCTCTGTCTACTGTGATCTCTCTCTGTCAAATAAAAAAATTTTCAAAAAAACCCATGCATTTTCATAACATTTATGGAGGGCAATTTAGTAATATCTATTGAAGTTTAATATATGTATATTTCTCAGAAATAATAGGTGACTTCAGGATAATCATCCTAAGGAAATAAATGAAAAGAGGAGCAAAGATATATGTACACCAGGATATTTGTATTAACAATGCATTTGAAATGATCTATCAATAGGTATTTATTAGATAAATTGTTAACATCAATACAATGGAAAAGAGGGTAGTCATTAAAAATCTTGACACTGAACAATTCCCATTATAGGTTGTTAAGAAAGAAGAAAATAGCAGTAGTGTATGAAGTGGTTGTTTTTATTATGATTTTTACACATATAGTGCATATAGCAATCTGCCATCACTAGATGAAATTACATTTAAGAAGAAAATTACAGCAAACCAAGTCTGGTAGTAGAGGAAGAGCGACTTGTTTTTTTCTTATCATGGGCATTTTAGAGGAGTTGAACGGGCCTGGGATCAGATAGTGGAGATATCAAAGGTATTTCATTGGTGGGAGGTCAGCTGGTGCATTTCATAATAGCAGACTGGATACATGAGGGGTTCCTTGTGGAGGACCATGAGCCATTGACTAGTGCAGTGATATCTAATAGCTAGTTTTAAGTGTTTATCTGCACTGGATTTCAACTCAGTGAAGTTTTGTCAATTTTGACACATGGATGAAAGTTGTGCTTTGGAGAAATGTAGGAAAAGGCACATGGTCATGCCTATGAGAAAGGTTTTGGGAAAGTCAGTTTAAGAGGGGAACAGGAGGTGAAATGCTGGATGTAAATTAGAAGTTCATAGCCAGGCAGTTGACCGATCTGCTGTATCAGAAAGATCAGTCATCCATACTCTGTCAGTCCCAAAAAGATTGAGTGAGGAGAAGCTTTCACATATATTAGACTTGCTAAACTCAAGCAAAATGGAGCTTAAACTTTCCTTATGTAATACAGTATAAATCCTGAAGACTGGAAAATTTGGAGACAACACTAACAACAACAACAACAACAACAACAACAACAAAGAAAGAAAAGGTGACCCCTCAATGTCTATAATCTTAAAAACAAAATGAATTAAAAAAAAAAACTTTTGTGTATGGGCATGTGGATAAGATAACACATTGGAAGGGGAATAGACCATCTCACTGAATGCATACTCCGATATAGGAGCTGTAATTTATTTGAGCTTTCTGAGAAAGATGTCATAGCCCACACTTATGAGACATGTCCCCTCAAAAACATTACTCGGCTCTACGGAGGGAAAATACAAAATAATTTTGTATGCATTTGCTTGGAAGGGCATATATCTTCCTCTCCACTTATAACATCAAAGAATTGTAGAAAAATGTATTATAAATAACACTGTCATTGGGAATCTTGTATTAAGAGTCCATACAGTTTGGTGTCTCCCTATGAGTTCTTGTCTAATCCTCCTATCCCTCCTCAACATTGCTTCTCATGCAGTCTCTCAGCAGATGCAAACATAAAATCAGCTGCTCACCAGCTAATTGGCAGCATCATAAGTAGGAAGAGGGCTTGGTACTTAAGTACAGGGAAGAGCATCAGGAACAATTTCTATGGAGTTCCTAAGCATGGACTCCTAGCTTGGCAGACAGCCATAGGCTGAGAACATATAGATAAGTGAATAAGAAGAAAAGCATGAAATATTGTATCATGTTAAAATATTAATAAAAAGATGGAAGACAAAAATTTATACAGATCCATGCATGTGTATATAAAGAAAAGAGATCTAGGAATGAGAAGTAATGTTAAGTAACACCTTCTATTTACCAAGCACCATGCTTGGTAGGTGATGGATATTATTTTGTTTTAATTTCTCAGAGAACCTGCGAGATTAGATTCAGTTGTCCTATTTTATACATAAAGAAATTGAAGCTCAGGGAAAATAAAGATCTTACCCAAGGCTCCATACTTCACTAAATTCTTTGAGGCAGTATTCACAATCAGATATCTATAATTCTATTATTTTTTATTCTGTTATATAATGTTGCTTTGATAGTTCAAGGTGAAAGGGAGGCAAAAACAAGATTTAAATGGACTTATACTTAAGATCACAATTTGAGCATATGTATTTGCCACCCTGCCTTTGAGATTCCCACCGAAATGACCAAAGAAGTATAAAAATGTGATGAAATATAATTTATGAAGGAAGAATATGGGTGTTCATGGTCCTACCTGATGTAGGGACCTTTTAATTTTTTTCAACTTTGATTAAATCAGGAAACCATATTTACCCTATTAAAATGAGCAATATTCATCATCAAGAATATATTTATTAAGAACTCAGTATCTAGAGCCAGAATGTCTGGCTTCAAATTCCATCTCCTCTAATTATAAACAGTACAGCTAAAAGAAAATAAATTGCATAACTTTTGTCAAGTTGTTTACCCTCCCCATGCTGTTTTCTGCATATTAAAATGGAGCTGTTATGAGATCCAAATCAGTTGATATTTGTGAAGAGCTCAGAATGGTACTCAGTGCACAGTAAACCTAAATAAATATATACTAAATAAAAAATAATTAAAAAGAATGATTTTTTTTGTATGAGAGACTTCTAAGCAAGAAGGTAACTTTAGCATTAAAATCTAATACTTGCTTTTCTGAATTTCCATTTATATGACCGCAATATGCTGAATAATGGCCCTCAAATATATCTAGCTACTCATTCCTGGAACTGGTGATTGTTACCCTATATGGCAAAAAAGGAATTTGCTCAAGTGATCGAATTAAGGATCTTGAGATGGGAAGATTCTCTGAATTATCTGAGTGAACCCTAAATGACATCACAGGTGTCCTTATAAGAATGAGGCAGAAAGAGATTTTAAGATAGAAGAGGAAGGAGGCTATGTGATGATGGAATCGGGGGAAGGAAATGCAATATACTATGGAGGTATGAGCCCAGGTAAAAGGACAGCCTCTAGTAGCTAGAAAACACAACAACTGGATTTGCCCGCAGAGCCTTCAATGTGAGCAGAGCCTGGCGGACATCTTGATTTTGGTCTCCTGAAACCCATGTCAAATTTCTGGCCCTCACAACTGTAAAAAAATCAAGTTGTGTTGAATTAGCCACCCAGTTTTTGGTAATTTGTTATAGCAGCCATAGAAAGCTAACACAATGACTAAAGGATATATGAATGGATAAAAAATGTATTAATGCTAGAGACTAGGGAAGGGTAAATGTCAATTTCTTCTCCATATAGTACAAATGTGATCTATTTAAAGAAAGACATGGGGTTAACTTTTGAAGCACTTCTAATACAAGAGCAGTATGTCTAGAAAGAAACAATATGGCATTTATTTCAGGTAGTTCACATCTGCAGATGAAAGCATGCTGTGGAGGTCAGAGCATACTACCGTGACTTTCCCCTTAACAATGAGGCCAAACCAACACAAGCTGCAGTCCAGTAGTATCACCTATTGCACCTACAATTATTCCTGGCAAAAGCTCCTGTGCTAAACAACAGTCTCTGTGAAAGTAATGGCAGGGCTGGGCTGAGAGTTGAACATTGTTCCCTGACATGAAAATCCCTGGCAAAAAATAAAGAAGAGGTTTTTCTGTACAGACATGAAACTCCCTGCTGGGCATTCTCTTGTTTTTGACTCTCTCCACACTTCTGTCAATGAACTAGATTTCCAAGTTAGAAGGAAAACTATTTAGTGAATATATTTTCACCCATTTTCCCTTGCTTTAGAATTTGGCACAGTCCCAGTCTACTTTCTAAGAGATTCATCTTAAATGAACTTTATTGATGATAAAAGGACATTTTGCATGCCTAGACACTTCTTTGTAAGGATACATAATTAGAGGAAAATCAATAGATCCAGGGAAATGTATTGAAATCCAAAAGCTCCTCTCAAAAATTAAAACAATTAGATTTTAATTTTAATCTAAAAGAGATTTACTGTAAGAAACAAAAGAAAATCAAGAAAACATGAAATCTATAAAGCTAGACCAAACAATTATGATGAAAGAAAAATCAGTGAACATGAAACATTGAAGGAAGGTGAAAAATATTATTGTCAAATAAAAAAAATGTTATGGAGACACAGAAGCCATAGCTAAAGTCTTTGCTAAGACTCCCGATATAATGGTTGTTGGCCTCTACTTATTTTTCTCTCACATTCTAAAACACAGCTCAATGAAATGTTGAGATTTTTCTCATAAATATTATTGACAATGCATACTTATCATTCTTGATAACACTGTAAGCATGTACAGGAATTTCATTTTCTGGTTTCATGTTGCCTTTTGTTCAGTTTATGTTTTTCCAGTGTATTTAACAGTGTGATTGACACTCATATTTAATAATAGCATTCTATTAACAGCTCTTGACACAACCTAGAACAATAAAAAGTAAACCAGTAAAAACTGACTATTTCATTTAAAAATAATCCTTTTGGAAAACCATTTGATAAATGTGAGAGGAGTTTCCAGTTACTGTAAAGCTGATAGGAATCTGTTGAGAAAAATTACCTGGAATATACTTCATAATCTACTTAAGAATTTTCTTCCTGAAATACAGTCTCATTTTAAAATGGCTAAAAAGATGACCTTTTGGTAGGAAAAAAAATACACTGAAAGAAATAAAAATGAAAACACAACAGTACAAAACCTTTTGGATGCAGCAAATATGGTCCTAAGAGGGAAATATATAGCAATACACACCTATCTCAAGAAGAAAGAAAAAGCTGAAATTAACAACTTAACCTTACAACTAAGAAGCTAGAAAAGAAAACAAAAGAAGCCTAAAGCCAGCAGAAGGAAGGAAATAATAAAGATTAGAGCATAAATAAATGATATAGAAACTTAAATGACAATAGAACAGATCAAGGAAACCAGGAGCAATTGAAAAAGTTAATAAAATTGATAAACCTCTAGCTAGACTTATCAAAAAGAAAAGAGAAAGGACTCAAATAAATGAAATCACAAATGAGTGAGGAGAAATCAGAGCCAGGACAACAGAAATACAATTATAAGAGAATATTATGAAAAACTATATGCCAACAAATTCGACAACCCAGAAGAAATGGATGAATTCCTAGAAACATATAAACTACCAAAACTGAAACAGGATAGAAAACTTGAACAGATTGATAACCAGCAAAGAAACTGAATCAGTAATCAAAACTCTCCTAACAAAGAAAAGTCAGAGCCAGATGGCTTCGCAGGCAAATTCTACTAAACATTTAAAGAAGAGTTAATACTGTTTTACTTGAGCTATTCCAAAAGAAACAGAAACGGAAGGAAAGCTTCCAAATTCATTCTATAAGGTCAGCATTACCCTAACATTAAAACCAAATAGAGACTCCACTAAAAAGGAGAGCTATAGGCCATTATCCCTGGTGAAAATGGGTGCAAAAAATTTTAATGAAATACTAGCAAACAGAATCCAACAGTACATTTTTTAAGATTTTTAATTTATTTATTTGACAGAGAGAGAGAGTTCACAAGTAGGTAGAGAGGCAAGGGGGGGGGAAGCAGGCTCCCGGCTGAGCAGAGAGCCCGATGTGGGGCTCGATTCCAGGACCCTGAGACCATGACCTGAGCCGAAGGCAGAGGTTTTAACCCACTGAGCCACCAGGTGCCCCAGAATCCAACAATACATTAAAAAAATCACCACGATCAAGTGGCATTTATTCCTGGATTGCAAGGGGGGGGGGTGTCAATATTCACAAATCGGTCAATGTGATATGGCACATGAATAAAAGAAAGGATAAGAAACATATGATCATTTCAATAGATGCAGAAAAAACCATCTGACAAAGTACAGCATTCACTCATGATAAAGACCCTCAACAAAGGATTTAAAGAGAACATACTTCTACATAATAAAGGCCATATATGAAAAACCCACACCTAATATCATCCTCAGTGGGGAAAAACAGAGCTTTCCCTCTACGGTCAGTAACAGTACAGGGATGTTCACTCTCAACACTTCTATTTAACGGAGTACTGGAAAACCAAGCCTCAGCAGTCAGACAACAAAAAAGAAATAAAGGGCATCCAAATTGGCAAAGAAGAAGTAAAACTTTCACTATTTGCAGATGACATGATACTCTTTATAGAAAATCCCAAAGAATCCACCAAAAAATTGCTAGAACTAATACAGAAATTCACTAAAGTCACAGGATATGCAGTCAATGTACAGAAATCTGTCACATTTCTATATACCAATAAGGAAGCACCAGAAAGAGAAACTAAGGACTCAATCACATTTACAATTGCACCAGAAATAATAAGCTACCTGGGAATAAACCTAAGCAAGGAAGGGAAGACTTGCACTCTGAAAACTATAAAACACTGATGAAAGAAACTGAAGATGACACAAATGGAAAGACATTCCATGCTTTTAGATTGGAAAAACAGAGTGTTAAAATGTCTATACTACCCAAAGCAATTTACACATTTAGTGCAATCCCCATCAAAATACCATCAGCATTTTCCACAGAACTAGAACAAACAATTCAAAAATTTGTGTGGAACCAAAAAAGACCCCGAGTAGCTAAACTTGAAAAAGAAAAGCAAATCTGGAGGTATCACAGTTCTGGACTTCAAGTTATGTTACAAAGCTGTAGTAATTAAAACACGGTACTGGCACAAAAATGGACACATAGATTAACAGAGTAGGACAGAAAACCCAGAAATGAACCCATAGCTATTTGGTCAATTAATCTTCGACACAGCAGGAAATAATATCCAATGGGGAAAATTCTCAATAAATAGTGCTGGGAAAACTGGACAGCAACATGTAGAAAAATGAAACTGGACCATTTTCTTACACCACACACAAAAATAAATTCAAAAGGGATGAAAGACTTAAATATGAGACAGAAAATCACCAAAATTCTAGAGGAAAACACAGACAGTAACTTTTCCGACATCAGCCATAGCAACTTCTTTCTAGAAATGTCTCTGGAGGCATAAGAAACAAAAACAAAACTAAACTATTGGGACTACATCAAAATAAAAAGCTTCTGTATAGTGAAGGAAACAATAAAACTAAAAGGCAACCTATCGAATAGGAGAAGATACTTGCAAATGACAAGTTGATAAATGGTTAGAATTTAAAATCTCTAAAGAACTTATAAAGCTCAACACCCCAAAAATAAATAATACAATTTAAAAATAGGCAGAAGATATGAATAGACATTTTTTTTCCAAAGAAGACATACAGATGGCCAACAGACACATGAGAGGTTCAGTAACACTCATCATCAGGGAAATGTTAATCAAAAGTACAATAAGGTATCACCTTACACCTTTCAGAATGGCTAAAATCAACAACAAAAGAAACAACGGGTATTGGCAAGGATGTGGAGAAAGGGGAAACTTCTTGCACTCTGGTGAGAATGCAAACTGGTATAGTCACTCTGGAAAACAGTATGGAGGTTCCTCAAAAAGTTAAAAATAGAGCTACCCTACCACTCAGCAATTGCATTACTAGGTATTTACTAAAAGATACAAAAAGACTAATTCAAAGTGATACATGCACCCCTATGTTTACTGCAGCATGATTTACAATGGCCAAATTATGGAAACTGCCCAAGTGTCCATCCACTGATGAATGGATAAAGAAGAGGTGTATGTGTATGTGTACACACACACACACACACACACACACACACACACACAGGAATATTTTTCAGCCATAAAAAACGAAATCTTGCCATTTGCAAAGACATGGATGGAGCTATAAAGTATTATGGTAAGCAAAGTCAGAGAAAGACAAATGCTATGATTTCACTTGTATGTGGAATTTAAGAAATGAAAAAAGTGAGAAAAGGGAAAAACAAGAGGTAAACCAAGAAACAGACTCTTAACTATAGTGAACAAACTGATGGTTAGGAGAGGGTTGTGGATGGGGGAATACGTAAAATAGGTGATAGGGATTAAAGAGTACATGGGTTGTGATGAGCTCTGGTGATGTGTAGAAGTGTTGAATCATTATACTCTACACCTGAAACTAATATTACATTGTATTTTAACTGACTGGAATTTAAATAAAAATTTAAAAAACCTAAAGCAGGAAGAAGAAAGAAAATAATCTAGATTAGAATGGAAATTAATATAATAGAGATTAATTAGAAAGTAGAGGAAATCTACAAAACTAAATGTTTATTTGGAAAGATCAACAAAAGTGATGAACTTTCAGATACACTGGCTAAGAAAAATATAGATATAAATTAATAGACTCTAGAATATAGTAGAGTCAATGCTCCTGACTTTACAAAAATGCAAAGGAGTGTAAGAGAATATTATGAACAACTACGTGTAAAAAATTAGATGACCTGTATTGAATGTACAGATTTGAGGACACACTACCAACTGACTTAGAAGAACCATCAAACGTGAATAAAGCTATAACAAGCATGAGAATGTAATAGTAATAATAATTTTAAAAACTTCTTACAAAGAAAAGTGCAAGAAAAAATGGTTTCAGTTGTGAATTACCAAATATTTAATTACAAATTAATATCAGTTCCCACAAACTTTCTAAAAGCACAATAGAACAATTCCCAACTCATTCTGAGACTAGTATTACCCTGAAGAAAAATCACAGGAAAGAATATTATAGATCAATATATCTTGTGAATATAAGTGCAAAATGTCAACAAAATACAAACAAAAGCCAATTTTTAGGGATGGTGTTGACTGTTTTGGATAGTACTGTGACCTCAATATTAAGTTTTCTAATCCATAAACATGGAATAGTTTCCCATTTATTTAGGTTTTCCTTAGCTTCTTTATGCAATGTATTGTTTTCAGTGCACAAATCTTTCAGCTCCTTAAGCTTTTCATAGATATTTTATTATTTTGGATGCTATATTTTTATTATTTTTAAAAAGATTTATTTATTTGAGAAAGAGAGAGAGAGCATGATTGAGAGCGGCAGAGGGAGAGAGCAAGAGTATATGGAGCCCGATATGGGACTTAATCTCACAACCCTGAGATCACAACCTGAGTTAGATGCTTAACTGACTATGCCACCCAGGCACCCCTATTTTGGATGCTATTTTAAATGGAGATTTGGGTTTTTTAAAAAATTTCCCTTTTGGTTGTTCATTGCTAATGTATAGGAAGACCAGTAATTTTTTTGTGTGCACATCTTGTATCCTGCAACTTTGCTGAAATGACTTAATAGCTCCATGTTTTTTGAAGGAATTCTTTGTATTTTGTACATATAGGATCATGTTATCCACAAATATAGATAGTTTCACCTCTTCCTTTCCCTTGGATGACTTTTATTTCTATGCATTAGCTAATTTCTCTGGCTAGAACTTCCAACACAAAGTCGAACAGCATGGGTAAAGCAGGGTTTCAATCTTTCACCATTGAGTAAGATACTAACTATGGGTTTTTCACAAATACCGTTTATCATGTTGAGGATGTTCTCTTCTAGTCCTAGTTTTATGAGTGTTTTTTTAAATCATGACAGCATTTTGGATTATATCAAATACTTTTTCAGCATCAATTGAGCTTATCATGTGGGTTTTTTCTTGACCGTTAATGTGGTATATATTGCATATATTGATTTTCCTGTGGTGAACCGCCTTTACATTCCTGAGATAGATTTCCCTTGTTCGTTGCATATAATCCTTTTAATATGCTGTTTGATTCAGTGTGTTTGTATTTTGTTGAGGATTTTTTCTTTTTTAAAAAGTCTTATTTATATTCAAAATATATTTTATCAAAATAAGTATTAAAATACAGATTTTTAAAAAAATGACAAAGTATTAAAGGGCTTACAACAATAATAACGAAAAAGTCAGGCTTCTGCCTTGTCCCTCCATGCCCCCAGTCCCAGAACCATGTTAAATCCTTTTGTTCATTCTTCTGGTCTGTTTTGTCATTTGCCTAGGTAATATGCTTATGTTGTTAATCTCTAATTTATTCTTTTTAAAATTGCAGTATAATTAACATACAGTGTTTTATTAGTTTCAGGTGTAAAATATAATGATTCAACAATTCTATATATTTCTCAGTGCTCATCGTAGTAAGTGTACTCCCCATCTTCACTAAACAACATTATAAGATGGTAATAATGTTGACGATTTTTGCATCCATATTCCTAAGGGATACTAGTCAGTAGTTCTGATTTCAAATGGGGTTTTTATCTTATTTTGTTATCAGGGTAATGTTGACCTCATAGGAGTCAGAAAGTGTCTTCTCCTCTTCCGTTTTTTTGGAAGAATTTGAGAAAGATGGGTGATGATTCTTTAAATATTCGGTAGGAGTCACCAGTAAAGAAATACAGTTCTGAACTTATTTTGTTGAGGAGATTTGCTTACTTACTAAATCATTCTCTTTACTAAACTGAACTATAAACCTATGGGCCTATTTAGATTTTTTATTTCTTTTTGAGTCAATACTAGTAATTTATGTGCTTCTAGGAACTAATCCATCTCATCTATGTCATCTGAATTTTTGTTGTACAGTTATTGGTAGTATTATCCGTTTATGTAAAAGTATAATCTTTTTATTTCTCTAAGGTTAATAGTAATGTTTCCACTTTCATTTTTGATTTTATTAATTTGACTCTTATCTCTCTTTTCCTTGTCAGTCTAGCTAAAGATTTGTCAAATTTTTTGATCTTTCCAAAGAAGCAACTTTTGGTGTCCTAGACCATCTTTGTTTTTCTATTCTCTTTTTTCATTTCTCTCCACTCTAAACTTTATTATGTTCTTCTATTAGCTTTGGGTTTAATTTACTTTTTTTATAGTTACTCAAAATACAAGATTTGGTTATTAATTTGAGATCTCTTTCATTTTTAATGTAGGCATTATTTTAAAAGATTTATTTATTTGAGAGTGAGCGAGTTGGGGAAGGTCTGATGGGGAGGGAGAGGGACAAGCAGACTCTGCTCTGAGCTTGGAGACCAAAGCTTCATTTCATGACCCTGAGCTCATGACCTGAGCTGAAATCAAGAGTAGGATTCTTAACTGATTGAGCCATCCAGGCACCCCAAATTAGGAATTTTTAATGTATAAACTTCCCTCTGAACATCTTCACTGCATCACATAGCTTTTGGTAAGTTGTGGTTATGTTTTCAGTTGTCTGAAAAGGAAGTTTTCTAACTTCCTTGTGATTTATTCTTTGACCCATTGCTTGTTTAAAACTTACTTTTTTTTTTTAAAGTTTTCCTCTGTTATTTCTAGCTTCATTTCATTGTAGGCACAGAAGATACTTTATATGATTTTAATCTTTTTAAAATTCACTGAGGCTTGTTTTGTGGCCTAACATATGGTCTATCATGCAGAATGTTCCATGTGTACTTGAGAAGAATGTGTATTCTACTGTTGTTGGGTAGAGTGTTCTATATATATTTTTGTGAGGTCTAGTAGGTTTATATGTTGTTCAGGTCCTCTATTTCTTTAGTGATCTTCTCTATAGATGTTCTATCTACTAATGAAAGTGGGGGCATTTAATCTTTAACTATTACTGTAAAACTATTTCTTCTTCCAATTTTGTCAATGTCTGCTTCATATATTTTGGGGTTTTACTGTATGGTGTGTATATGTTTATAGTTGTTATATCTTCTTGATGACTTGACTCTTTTATCAATATATAATGACCTTGTTTGTCTTGTAATAATTTGACTTAAAGTCTATTTTATGTGTTATTAGCATAGCCACCTACATTTTTTGGTTACGATTTGCATGAAATCTTTTTCCATCCATGCACATTCAAGTTATTTGTACTTTGGTTGCAAAGTGAGTCTGTTTAGACAGACTGTATTAGGACCAAGGTTTTTATCTTTTCTACCAGTCTCTGTTTCTTAAGCGGTTTATATTTAAGTGATTACTAATAAAGAAGGACATATTCCCAACACTTTTCCATCTTTGCTATTTGTTTCTATATGTCATATATTTTTGTTCCTAATTTCCTCTAATACTGCCTTCTTTTTCACTTGATTGATTTTTTTTTAGTCTACTATTTTCATTCTCTCTTCATTTCCTATTCTGTATATAATTTCAGTTATTTTCTTAGTGTTACCAAGAGGATTGTAATTAACATCCTAAATTAATAACAACCAACTTTGGAGTGATACCAAGTTAGCTTTAATAGTATATAAAAACTCTGCTCCTAAACACCTCCACTTCCCCTTATGTTGCTATTGTTGCAAAATATACCTTTATAAATTATGTGCCTATAACATAAATTCATAATTGATGTTTCATGGTTTATCTTTAATCTTTAATCTTTATCTTTTATCTTTAATCAAATAGGGAAAAAAAGAAAACAAACCGAAAACAGAATAATATTGGCTTTTATATTTACCTATATAGTTACTTTTATCAGAATTTTTTTTTTGTATGGCTTCAAGTAATTGTTTACTCTCTACTCCACCATTTCTATGACATTACTGCTCAGGGGAAGTTTTAAAAAAACAAAATAAATAAGCCAATAGAAATCAAATAATGAGAGAAAGAAATAAAAATTAACAAAAATATGTAGTTAAGAATATTAGCTATAAAAGTGCCTGGCTGGCTGGTTCATGACTATTGATCTCAGGGTTCATGAGTTCAAGACCCACACTGGGCATGGGTTCTACCTAAAAAAAAAAAAAAAAGAATACTAACCATATATATGGAATTAAGAAAATACAAAAGGCTACTACATATAAGTTTCTATTGAGAAATTTAAAACTCTCAAGGAAGTGGGAAATTTTCTGGAAAATATACATTGTATACATAGGCTCAATTAAAATTAATGGCCCATATATACCAATTATAATGGAAAAAAATGTGCACCTCATAAAATTAAAGGCCCTGAACTTGAACAATTTGCTCACTGAATTTTATCTAGCTTCAAATTACATATATTTCTCAAGATCTATAATGTTTTCTAGAATAAAAAGAGGAATGGATGTTTTCCAATGCATTTGTAAAGGTAACTTAACCTTAAAAAGATATCATGCAAATAAAACTATAGATCAATATCACTCATGTGTATTAGATACAAAACCCATAAATTAAATATTAGGAAAATGAATAAAGAAATAGAATAAAAAATAATTTACCATGTTGAAGTTTTATTTTAAAATTATATTCTAATATGAGTGGATTTAGTAATAAAAATATATGAGTCATTTAAAGGTTTAAAAATTTTATGAATAAATCAATCAAGAGGTGTTTAATAAATTTCAGTACTACTTCCTGAATAAAAGCCCTCATGAAATAGAAAACAATTTTTAACACAATTAAGGATATCTTCTTTAAACTATGATAAATACCCTTTTACCAGAGAAAATAAATTTTATCCTGAGAATCAAAGATACAGATTCTGATAATTACCTCTATTATTTTATATTGTCTGGGAAGTTCTGATCGATATAATAATATAAGAAGGAAAAGTAAACCAATTGGAAAGGAGAAGATGATGTTATCTTTATTTGCATAGACAGTATTTTCTACCTAGAAAACTCAACAACATCAACTGAAAATGCCTTAGAACTACTATAAAGGTATG
Organism: Enhydra lutris kenyoni; assembly: GCF_002288905.1. NCBI lineage: Eukaryota > Metazoa > Chordata > Mammalia > Carnivora > Mustelidae > Enhydra > Enhydra lutris. The sequence goes on along the minus strand of NW_019154149.1, from coordinate 4,656,915 downwards.
TACTATGGATACAAACACAAAAATCATTTAAGAACAATAGGAACAACAAAAATTATAAGATGTTTAGTAACAGATTTAAGAAAATAAGTGAAGTATCATGTGTGGGGGGTGTTCTCTTTATTTGGATAACTCGAATGTAAAGTTAAGGTATTCATGGGAAGACTGACTATTTTAAAAACTCTCAGTTTTTCTCCAATTAATGTGTAAGTAAAGAAATTCCAATAAAAATCCCAATAGCAACTGATAATTAACAAAATGTTTCTAAAGTTTATCTGGAAAAAATATTTCACTACAGCCAAGAATAAATCAAAAGTCAATCAGACAGTACTTGCCCTACAAGATATTAAAATAAAAACGTTGCTGTAAGTTAGAATACAGTTTTATTCAAGTAACAAATAGAGGAAGAAGTCAGAAAGAACATATATGAAATATGCCATACTTCAATGCTAATAATAGAAGTACAAATTAAAACAGTATAAACTGTACTTTTTAACTGGGGAAATAGCCAAAAACAGTTTTAAAGACAATACTGAATGTTGGTGAAGACTAGAGAAACCAGACTGTTAATACGCCACACCTGTAGGGAGATGTGGTAGTATACAGAAAAGTCTTGGGGCGCCTGGGTGGCTCAGCAGGTTAAGCCTCTGCCTTCGGCTCAGGTCGTGATCTCAGGGTCCTGGGATCGAGCCCCACATCAGGCTCTCTGCTCAGCGGGGAGCCTGCTTCCTCCTCTCTCTCTCTCTCTCTGCCTGTCTCTCTGCCTACTTGTGATCTCTGTCAAGTAAATAAATAAAATCTTAAAAAAAAAAGCCTTAAGTATGGCAGACCCTTTGGCAGAACCACCTATTACATTCCTTCACATTTGGTCATAATAAACAGACGACTGAATGAAGGACCTGAGAACAATTAAATTTCAAGGGAAGAAGTGTGCCAGCCTATGAGCATCACGTTCTTTTTGCTGATGATGCAAGGAGTATCAGTGAAAAAAGAAATCAGTTTTCCACCTTGGGACTTGTTTCCTTTGGTCTTATATTGTCATTAATGTTTAAACTTGCAATTTTAATAAAATCAAAACTGCGATCATGTCAGTAATCACTTTGTATTCCATTTCCTTTAAAAAATGCAATTAAGGGGTGCCTGGGTGGCTCAGTGGGTTAAACCTCTGCCTTCAGCTCAGGTCATGATCTCAGGGTCCTGGGATCGAGCCCTGCATTGGGCTCTCTGCTCAGCAGGGAGCCTGCCTCCCCCCCCTCTCTTCCTACCTCTCTGCCTACTTGTGATCTCTCTCTGTCAAATAAATAAATAAAATCTTTAAAAAATGCAATTAAGTAAACATTGAAAGAATTAAAGGGAAAAAATGATTAGGGTATCTTGACATTAATCAGGTGAATTTAATCATCATCAATTATAATAACTTTTTGGTTGACTTGATTTTTTACATTTCATTCCTTGTTTAACACAAATAAATCACTCTGTACCCTCCTCAGAAGGGTATCTTTCAAAACCTTTTAACTCCTGAAGGAAATAAAATGTTAAGCAACTAAAAAATGTAAGATCACAGTAGCAGAAAGTTAGCAATACAGAAATTAACTGCAATTAGATTTGCATAATGACATTTTCATACAGACATGTAGAGGTCCCTTCCTTTCTTATTATCTCATTACTCATCAAATTTTTTCTCATCAATTTTTGAACCAAACAGCAATTTCTTAGAAGTAGAGCTAGAAATGTATTTTTTTGAAGAACATCTTCTATTTTATAAGACCACAAACTTCCTAAATAACATTAGGCAAATGCAATTAACATCTAGAGAAATTATTAACTAAAAATGTGTATCCATAGTTATTACTAGGATTCATGGAAAACTGTTTAACATTAGTAGTCCAAAATATTTTGAATACTGATGAAATGTTTGAATTACTGAAAGGATTTAAGAAATTTCCAATTAAAACTATCCTCTCTACTCCTGTGGATAAGGTCCCTTAACCAAACAAACGTCCAATCAAGAGGACCAGGTAAAATTCCTGCTTATCCTTTGGTTGGATATTTCTGTTTCCTCACAGCTCATTGAATTATTCAAACGAGCCAGTCATATCCTCCTGCTGGAGCATCCCACCCTTTTGATACTACAAAATCTGCCCTCCACAGTCCCTGGTTATTCATTCTGTTCCTGAATGCAACCCCCAGGTGTTCCTGCATGGCACGCAGTATCCTCCTTTCTTGGGCTATGAATATATGTGACTAATAAGCTGTTATTATCCAGTGTCAGGTGTTGTGTGTTCAGCCATCTCAATAACAAGGGTGGGAATCTCTCCTTCATTAATGGGATAAAAAGCAAACAAAATAATGAACAAAACTCATAAGGAGTGTTAAGGATAGAAAGCAAGATAGTAGTTTAGGCACAAATTATATACATTTTAGATACTGATACTGGGTAAGCATGTAACTTGTGAGACATAGAATATAATATTTGTTAAATACAAATAGCATGTAAGTTAGTTACATGTAATACACATTAACAGTATGATACAAATATATCTTTGTGATGGAACAAAGAAAGCTGGTTATACATAGAAAGGGATCAAAGTACTGCATCGTAATTTATAATCATGCCACCCCTAAGGCAACAGCTGTGCCATCTTTAAATTGGCCACCCACTGGTGACACCCAATTTGATTCTGTCATGGTCCTATATGTGTTCTACTAAAGAAATGTATACAAAATTCATAGTTGCCCAGCAGGTTAATTGGCAGGCTACAGCTGTGGCCAGCCATATCCATTCCCACCCCACCATGTCTCCCAGATGGAGCATGTTATGGTTCTAGGAAATTTTTGCCAGTTGTTCTTCCTCAATCATACCAAATCTCTGTTATTCTTTTTTTTTTACATTTTTTTCTTTTAAAGCTTATTTATTTAAGTAATTTCTACACCCCACATGGGGCTTGAACTTGTAACTCTGAGATCAAGAGTCACATGCTCTTCTGACTGAGCCAGTGAATCATCCTCCAAATCTCTGATATTTCTAATCCATACCATCAGCAGGAGTAGCTTATGTGTGTTGGGGGAGAGATATTATATGTCCCCTGTGCGTGTGTGTGTGTGTGTGTGATTACTCCATCACACTTGTATCTTCTCTTAAGTGTGATAACTTTCCATCCCTTGTTCCTATTTCTCACTATTCATTGTAAATTAATTTAATAAGCCATGTGATTTGAGTTACTTCATTTAACCCTATCCCACAACCCTAAAATCATGACCTCAGCTGAAACCAAGTCTGATGCCCAACTGACTGTGCCATCCAGGTGCCCCAATGTTCCATGACTTCTGAGATGACTTAGTTGGTAGTAAACTTGAAAACCACCTTTGCATCAATTTAATTTCCTACATAGCACTTTTCCCTACACTTTTCCTACACTTTTTTCCCTACACTTTTCCATTCATTTGATAAGTGATTTTTTCTTATACAGATAAAAGAATTATGAAAAAATTGAAAAAATGCTCCATACATCTCATTAATAGATATATTAATTAATTAATATATATTAATTAATAATAGATATTAATAGATATATTTCCAATTAAATTGTCCTTTTCACGTTTAATTGTAGTTTGTCAAATTTGTACTTCAATTTTGTTATTTTGATCAACTGTGCACTAAGAATTGTCATGACAACTTATGCCCCATGTGATTTTTGAAACTTAAGAGTTTAGTTATAGGGTATTAAAAAATCAAAGGAGTATGACTTGAAAACATAAAATATATTTAATTAGGATAAAATCTCATGACAGAAATGGAATGATAACATATTCAGGAGAAAAAGTAAAGATACATATAGCTTGCTTATATAAAATAGCTGTTCATATATGTTTAAATGGATGATGCCTCACTTCAAATCAACATGATGTCTAGAACTTATTGGATATTTTTGAAATAGCAGTGAAACCATTTTGTTAATAAGGACCTATGAATGAAGGTTACAAGTAGGAACGACCCTTCTCACTAACACAGCTAACAACACAAGAGCAGAATTTTTACTTCCTGTTCTGGCAACTCCAAGTTCTGTCGATTTAGCGGTCTTAATCTCCAAGGGATGAATGCTTCTAGTAGTAGACACAATGATTTCATTGAATTGAAAGACGAGACTGCCACCTGACTATTTTTCGTTCCTAATGACATTGAGCTGACAGACAGAGGAGGGGTTGACTTCCTTCCTGGAGTGACTGATTCAGAGTATCAATGTATCTTAGTACTTCCATGTCCAATAGTAAAAAGAATAGTAAAAGGCAATAATGGCCCATTAAAAACTCCAATCAGCAGAGGGGCTGGTTAAAAGTGAAGGGAATGCAGAATAGGTAGGGGACAAATGGAGTTTTAATTATCACTTATGGCCTCATGACTCTTTCACACAAGAGATAGAGTAGCTAGACATGTGAGTTTCCTTACTTGTTACATAAATATTTTCTTTCTCCATTTCCCCTATTATTTAATTTCAGACATACTGGTACTGGTTAATTTTACAATTTAAATTTTAGATTAAATATGTAGGTGGGATTATTACTGAGCTAGAAGAGGAATTAACATCTTCTGTATTGGTATGGGGATTCTGTGTCTTCGTTTTAATCGGGGAGAGGGTATGTGAGAGCACCTCTGACTCCATGAAGAATAGTTACTAGAAAGAAGCACATTGTTCTTGTTAGTTCTGTTATATGCAACTTCAAATATGGGAATAAAGATGAGAATGGATGCTAAGCAAACAAATGGGTAGACTGTGCTAGACAGTTTCATTTACTTTCAGCTTCATTTCCCATGGATTTCCCTGTATCACAAAATGTTGGATACTTAAAAACTAATTCTCAGATTTATTTGCCAGTTAGCTTCTATTTAGGTTGAGTTTATGGCAGGCATTAAATCTCTTTCTTACTTACATTTTTTTTTTACTTAAAATTTGAAAAAAAAAAAAGCAAACTAGATGGCAGCGTAAAAATGTGAAAACACTTTTAGAGGGCATATGAGCAAAAAAGTAGACCTTATCCTGCAAGGTCAAGACTGGCTCATAATTATATTTCTAATCCAGTTCATGGGAAAAACAAAAGGAAGCAGCCCAGGGCAAGCAATTTCCTTTTAAAGGAGAGCTTAAATTAATTGTTTCCACTCCTCTTTCTTTGGTGATAATGACATAGCCACACCTAATTCAGAGTGAGAGTAAGAAATTTAATCTTTAGCTATGTGTCCATATGCTCAGGAAAATTCACTGACCTTAAGGAAGATTGGGTTTTTACTCACAAATAGCCATCACTACCACTATATGTCCAAAAGTCTATTTCTCAGTCTTAGATTTATATCAGAAATACCTAATGAGGTTTCTTTTTCCTGGCCTCCAAGGCCTTCTTAGCCTCTAGAACCAACTGCCTATGACTCAGAATTCTACTTCTAGGAATATGCGTTCACTTAACAAATACTGATCAAACTCCCACTATATGTTCAGTATTCTTCTATTAGCTAAGAATATAGTTTTCAGTAAGACAAATATGACCTCTGTCCTTATGGAGCTTATATTATGCTGTGGGTATCTGATGATAATTTTTAAAAAAAGATACTACAGGGTGCCTGGGTGGCTCAGTGGGTTAAGCCTCTGCCTTCGGCTCAGGTCATGATCTCACGGTCCTGGGATCGAGGCCCGCATCGGGCTCTCTGCTCAGCAGGGAGCCTGCTTCCTCCTCTCTCTCTGCCTGCCTCTCTGCCTACTTGTGATCTCTGTCAAATAAATAAATAAATAAAATCTTAAAAAAAAAAAAAGATACTACAAAGTAAGGATAAATGTTAGCAAGAGTAGAAGCAGAAAGTCCCCCTCTTTAAATATTTCAGACCCAAGGCAAAATGGCAAACAGAGGTACTACACATGATTATTAGATACTTAACTATATATCCTTTACAAGTATTCATGGGATAATCACAAAATTAAGAGTATATAATGCTGCAAATTGAGTCTCTTTATCTTATTTATTTATTTATTTATGTTAGTTACCATAGGATACATCAATAATTTTTGATGTAGTGTTCCATGATTCATTATTTGTGTATAACACCCAGTGCTCCATGGAATATATGCCCTCCTTACCTATCACTGTGTTCTTTAATTCCAAAAAAGTAGAAATATATGATATTCTCTGATTACGGAAAATACAAGGAACCTTATGTCTCAAATTTAAATAAAGCAAAAAAAATATTTAAGAAACTCTTGGGTAAGAGGAAATATACACTGCTATTTCAGAATTCATAGAAATAAATTATAATGAAAATAATATCAGAACCTGTGGGGTACAGCTAAAGTAGTGATCAGAGGAAAATTCATAACATTAAAAATATATGTTGGTAAAAAAGCAAGAATAAAAGATAATTTAAATAAGCCTCTGACTGAATTAGAAACAGGACAATAAAAAAAGAAAAATAGAAGATATTAATAGAGTTAAGAACAAAAATGAATGAATTAGAAAAATAACAATAGGACTTATTATGATTACAAACAAAATGTAAAATATAAAAATTCTCAATTATGACTTGTTGATTTAAAAGTAATAGGCTCAGTGAAATAAGTCAAGCAGAGAGAGTCAATTATCATAGGGTTTCACTTACTTGTGGAGCATAAGGAATAACACAGAGGACATGGGGAGATGGAGAGGAGAAGTGAGCTGAGGAAAATTGGAGTGGGGAGACAAACCATGAGAGACTATGGACTCTGAGAGACAGACTGAGGGTTTTGGAGGAGGTGGGTTGGGGGAAAGGGTGAGCCTGGTGGTGGGTATTGTGGAGGGCAGGTATTGCATGGAGCACTGGGTGTGGTGTATAAACAATGAATTTTGGGACACTGAAAAAAAATAAAATTAAGTTTAAAAAAAGTAATAGGCAAATATTTAGCTAACTTAATAAGGAGAGAAAGAGAGAAAACATGCATTTGAATGAAATAAAAAATGATAACTGGGAAATAATCATATGAACAGATAAAACTAAAACTATAATAAGCTATTTTTTCAACTTTATGCTAATAAATGTGAAAAGTTGGACAAAATAGATAATTTTGTAAAAAAAAACATACTTTACCAAAACTGAACCACAAAATTGATAGAAAATTGCAACAGACTAATTTCCATAGAATATGAGAAAATTATCACATTATGCCACTAGACAAAAACAAAATCACAAAAATATATCCAATTCAGATAATTTGACAAATTCTATCTAGCTTTTATTTTTTTTTTTAAGATTTTATTTATTTATTTGACAGAGAGAGATCACAAGTAGAGAGGCAGGCAGAAAGAGGGAGGGAAGCAGGCTCCCTGCTGAGCAGAGAGCCCGATGTGGGACTCGATCCCAGGACCCTGAGATCATGACCTGAGCCGAAGGCAGAGGCTTAACCCACTGAGCCACCCAGGCGCCCTCTATCTAGCTTTTAAAGAGCAACTATTTTATTTAGAACATAGAAAAGGAACAGAGCCAAAAAGCTACTTACTTTCCATGACATTATTTTAACGCTGATATCAAATTATAAAATTGGCACAAAAAAATAAAACTATAGACCAATATAATCTAGAAAAATTGATGCAAAAATTCAACATATGATGTTAACAATCCAATAGGATGTTAAAAGAAAAGATCCATAGGGAGTGAGTAGTTTGTTTGAGGAATGCAAGGATGATGTAGTAACAGGAAATCTAATATACTTCATCATCACGGTAGGTCTAAGAAAAAAAACTTTTATTGATTCTAAAATTGCTGGAAGACACACAATGAACTTCAACAAACTCTTAATTTAAAAAATAGTTAATAAAATATGAATGTGTAGGGACATCTGGGTGGCTCAGTGGGTTAAGTGGCTGCCTTCGGTTCTGGTCATGATCCCAGAGTGCTCAGCAGGGAGCCTGCTTCTCTCTCTTCCTCTGCCTCCTACTCTGCCTGCTTGTGCTCTTTTTCTCTGGCAAATAAATAAAATCCTTAAAAAAATATGAATGTGTTGCTATGTTCTTAACATAATATAACAGATATATACACACATATATATGTGTGTGTATGTGTGTGTGTGTGTGTATCACCCAAAAGGCAGCATCATGTTTAATGGGAAAATACTAGATGAATTCCCACTAAAGTAAGGAACTAGGAACCAATATCTACTATTAGTATTATTACTTAATGTTATTTTGGAAATACTGGCTAAAACAATCGACAAGTAAAATAAATTAGCTATAAATGAACAGGGAGGAGGTAAAATTATTGCTATTTGTAAATGATAAGATTGTATTCATAGAAAACCAACAAAAACAATTGAAAAACGAAAAGTACCTCAAATTAGTTAATTAGTGAGGTACAAAATAATATGCAGAAGTCAGTAACTTTCATATGTATACACAACCACCAGTAAGGTTGTTGTTTCAATGGAATGAATGACATAATAGAAGAAGCCACACATTAACAATAGTACCAAAAAAAGATAAGACATTCAGGATAAGTATTAAATGTAATAGGTAAGTTTTATATAAAGGGAACACTTTAAAGTCATTCTTGAAGTACACATAAGAGGGTCGACAATAACTGCTTCCCTGAATAGGAATTGTCCAAAAAAGCACGTTATTATTTCTCCCTAAATGAATCTCTAAATGTAATATGAACTCATCAAACACACAAGATCACACAGTTAATGAGCGGCAGAGCTGTAAGAGGAATTCAGAACTGTTTCAATGTCAGTGTCCTAACATTCTGCACTAAACTGTCTAGAGAGCATCCTCATTCTTTTTAAACAAATTTATTTAAATTCAAGTTAGTTAACATACAGTATAGTATTGGTTCCAGGAGTAGAACTTAGTGATTCATCACTTACATAGAACATCCAGTGCTCATCACAAGTGCCTTCTTTAATACCCATCATCCATTTAATACCCATCTCCACACCCATCTCCCCTCCAGCAACCCTCAGTTTGTTCTCTATAGCTAAGAGTCTCTTATGGCTTGACTTCGTCTCTGTTTTTACCTTACTTTTCCCTTTCCTTCCCCCATATTTTTCTGTTTAGTTTCTTAAATTCCACATATGAGTGAGGTCATCTATTATTTCCCTTTCTCTGACTTATTTTGCTTAGCAATATACACTCTCATTCCATCCACATTGTTGCAAATGACGAGTTTCATTCTCTTTGATTGCTGAGTAATATTCCATTGTGTGTATGTGTGTATATGTATGTATATATAAAATACATAATATAATATTATATACAATATATAAAAATATGCAAATATGTTTAAAATTATATATATATATGTATATATATATCACATCTTCTTTATCCATTCATCAGTTCATGGACATTTGGGCTCCTTGCATAATTTGGCTATTGTTGATAGTGTTACTATAAACATTGGGGTGCATGTGCCCCTTCAAACAAGCACTTTTATATCCTTTGGATAAATACCTGCTAATACAATTCCTGGGTTGTAGGGTAGCTCTATTTTTCACTTTTTGAGGAACCTCCATACTGTTTTCTAGAGTGGCTGTACCAGTTTGCATTCCCACCAACAGTGTAAGAGGGTTCCCCTTTCTCCACATCCTTGTCAATACGTGTTGTTTCTTGTGTTGGTATTTTAGCCATTCTGACAGGTGTGAGGTCGTATCTCATTATGGTTTTGATTTGTATTTCCCTGATGATGAGTGATGTGGAGCATCTTTTTCCCTTGCCTCCAGAGACACGTTTAGTAAGAAGCTCCTGCTCCTAAGGTTACAGAGGTTGCTGCCTTTGCTCTCCTCTAGGATTTGGATGGTTTCCTATCTCACATTTAGGTCTTTCATCCACTTTGAATTTATTTTTGTGTGTGGTGAGAAAAAGTGGTCCACTTTCATTCTTCTGCATGTGGCTGTCCAGTTTTCCCAATACCGTTTGTTGAAGAGACTGTCTTTTTTCCATTGGATATTCTTTCCCGCTTTGTCAAAGATTAGTTGACCATAGAGTTGTGAGTCCATTTCCAGGTTTTCATTCTGTTCATTGATCTATGTGTCTCCTTTTGTGCCACCACACTATCCAGTGTCCAGTGTGCCACACACTGTCTTGATGATGACAGCTTTGTAATACAGCTTGGAGTCTGGAATTGTGAGGCCTCCCACTTTGCTTTTCTTTTTCAACATTCCTTTGGCTATTTGGGGTCATTTCTGGTTCCATGCAAATATTAGAGTTGTTTGTTCCAGCTCTGTGAAAAATGCTGTTGATTGTATTGAATGTGCAGATTGTACTGGGTAGTATTGCCATTTTAAATATTTTATTGATTGATTGATTTTTTAACATTAACATATAATGTATTATTTGTTTCAGGGGTATAGGTCTATGAACCATCAGTCTTACAAACTCACAGCACTCACCACAGCACATACTCTCCCCACTGTCCATCCCCCAGCCACCCTAACCCTCCCACCCCCTCCCCTCCAGCAACCCTCAGTTTGTTTCCTGTGATTAAGAGTCTCTTATGGTTTGACTCCATGCCCAGTCCCATATTATTTCATTTTTCCCTCCCTTTCCCCCATGACCCCCTGCCCTGCCTCTCTTATTTAATTATTTGTGAGAGAGTGTGCCCAAGAAAGCAAGATCGGGGGAGGGGCTGAGGGGGAGGGAGAAGCAGACTCCCTGCGGAGTCAGGGACCACAATGCAGGGCTGGATCCCAGGACCCTGGACCCTGACCTGAGCCAAAGGCAGATGCTTAACAAACTGAGCCACCCAGGAGCTCTGGTAGTATAGCCATTTTATCACTATTTGTTCTTCCAATTGAAGAACATGGAATATCTTTTCCATTTCTTTTTTTTTTTTTTAAAGATTTTATTTATTTATTTATTTATTTGACAGAAAGAGAGATCACAAGCAGGCAGAGAGGCAGGTAGAGAGAGAGGAGGAAGCAGGTTCCCTGCTGAGCAGAGAGCCCCATGCGGGGCTCGATCCCAGGACCCTGAGATCATGACCTGAGCCGAAGGCAGCGGCTTAACCCACTGAGCCACCCAGGCGCCCCTATCTTTTCCATTTCTTTGTGTCTTCTTCAATTTCTCTCAGAAGTGTTCTATAGTTTTTGGAGTACAGATCTTTTAACTCTTTGGTTAGGTTTATTCCTAGGTATCTTTTTTAAAAAATATTTTTATTTGTATTTTTTATTTTTTAAATTTTATTTTATTTTTTCAGTGTTCCATAATTCATTGTTTATGCACCACACCCAGTGCTCCATGCAATACGGGCCCTCCTCGGTTTTTAATAAATTGTAAGTGGGATCAAGTCCCTGATTTCTCTTTCTGCTTTGTTATTGGTGTATAAAATTGGTGTATAAAAATGCAGATTTCTGTACATTGATTTTATATCCTATGACTTGGCTGAATTCACGTATCAGTTCTAGCAACTTTTCAGTGGAGTATTTTGGGTTTGTACAGAGAGTATCATGTCATCTGTGAAGAGTGGAAGTTTGATTTCTTCCTTGCTGATTTGGATTCCTTTTATTTCTTTTTTTGTCTAATTTCTGAGGCTAGAACTTCCAGCAGTATGTTGAACAACAGTGATGAGAGTGGACAGCCATGTCTTGCTCCTGACCTTAAGGGAAAAGCTCTGAGTTTTTCCCCATGGAGGATGATACTAGCTGTGGGTCTTTTGTGTATGGCCTTCTTGATGTTGAGGTATGCTCCTCCTTTCTCTACTTTCTTGAGGGTTCTTATGAAGAAAGGATGCTGTAGTTTGTCAAATGCTTTTTCTGCATCTATTAAGAATATCATAGGGTTCTTATCCTTTCTTTTATTAACGTGGTCTATCATGTTGATTGATTCATGGATATTGAACCACCCCTGAAGCTCTGGAATAAACCCCACTTGGTCAGGGTGAACAATCCTTTTAATGTGCTCTTGGATCCTACTGGCTAGTATTCTGTGAGAATTTTTGCATCCATGTTCATCAGGGACATTGGCCTGGAATTCTCCTTCTTAGTGGGGTCTTTGGTTTTGCAATCAAGGTAATGCTGGCCTCATAGAATGAGTTTGGAAGTTTTCCTTCCATCTCTATTTCTTGAAACAGCTTCAGAAGAATAGGTATTAATTCTTCTTTAAATGTTTGGTAGAATTCCCCTGGGAAGCCATCTGGCTCTGGACTCTTGTTCGTAGGGAGATTTTTGATCACTGATTCCCTTTCTTTACTGGTTATGGGTCTGTTCAAATTGTCTCTTTCTTTCTGTTTCAGTTTTGGTAACTTATATGTTTCTAGGAATTCATCCATTTCTTCCTGATTGCCCAATTTGTTGGCATATAATTGCTCATAATATGCTCTTATAATTGTATTTCTGCAGTGTTGGTTGTGATCTCTCTTCTTTCACTTGTGATTTCATTTGGGTCCTTTTTCTTTTCTTTCTGATAAGCCTGGCTAGGGGTTTATCAAATTTGTTAATTCTTTCAAAGAACCAGCTCCTAGTTTTGTTGATCTGCTCTACTGTTTTTTTTTTTTAATTTCTATACCATTTATTTCTGCTCTAATCTTTATTATTTCCCTTCTTCTGCTGGTTTTAGTTTTTATTTGCTGTTCTTTTCTCAGATCCTTTCAGTTTAAAGTTAAGCTGTATATTTGAGACTTTTCTTGCTTATTAAGGAAGGTCTGTATTACTATATATTACCCTTTTATGAGTGCCTTTGCTATGTCCTAAAGGTTTTGGAGTGTCATGTGTTTAGTTTCATTTCCTTCCATGTATTTTTTTTTTTAATTTCTTCTTTAGTTTCCAGGTTAACCCATTCATTCTTCAGCAGGATGTTCTTTAACCTCCATGTATTTGTGGTCTTTCCAAATTTTTTTCTTGTGGTTGACTTCAAGTTTCATATCATTGTTGTCTGAAAATATGTGGTCTGAAAATATGTATTGTATGATCTCAATCTTTTTGTACTAACTGAGGCCTGATCTATGACCCAGTACATGATCTCTTCTGGAGAATATTCCATGTGCACTAGAAAAGAATGTGTATTTTGCTGCTTTGGGATGAAATACTTAGAATATATCTGTTAAGTCTATCTGGTCCAGCATGTCGCTCAAAGTCATTGTTTCCTTGTTGATCTTCTGCTTAGATGATCTGTCCATTGCTGGGAGCAGGATGTTAAAGTCCCCTATGTTTTTATATTACTGTCAGTTTCTTTATGTTTTTATTAATTGATTTATGTATTTGGCTCCTCCCAAGTTGGGGGCATAAATATTTAAAATTGTTAGATCTTCTTGTTGGACAGACCCCTTTATTATGATATAGTATCCTTCTTCATCTCATATTACAGTTCTTGATTTAAAATTTAGTTTTTCTGTTATAAGTATGGCTACTCCAGCTTTCCTTTTTTATGTATGGTGACTTATGGTAATTACACATATTGTGGTAATCTTTGCATAGACTGTATAGAATTGTCAAATCACTATGTTGTGTACATGAAACTAAAATAACTCTTTCTTTTCATGTTCATTAACATGATAAATGGTTCTCCATCTCCTCACTTTCAGTTTGGAGGTGTCTTTGGATCTAAAATGAGTCTCTTGTAAGAAGAATATTAATGGGTCTTTTTTTTTAAAAATCCATTCTGATACTGTATATCTTTTGATTGGAGCATTGAGTCCATTGCATTCAGAGTAATTACTGATTTTAGTGTGGTTGTATTACCTATAAATTTGCTGTTCCTATAGATTGGCCCTGTTGCTTTCTAGTCTTTGTTGCTTTTGGTACCCATTCTTTTTTGTGCAAGATCATATTCTAACTGTATAGATGTAGCAAAATTTACTTATTCATTTTCCTATTGATCCCCATTTAGATTCTTAGCAACATTTGGCTTTACAAAGAATTCATACGTATATATCATTTCACACATGCACACAAACATCTCTGGGTTCAATTTCCAAAATGGAATTGTTTGGTCAAAGGATATATGCATTTGAAATTTTAATAGATATTGCTAAATTTCCCTTGAATATGTACTACTCTGAGCAATAAATTAAAATGCCTGCTTACATAAATCTTTGGCAATGATCGTATCATCAAGTCTTTTGATTTTAGCCAATGTGATAATTGAAAAATTGGAACTTGAAGTAATTTTAACTTGTTTTTCTCTTATTATGAGTGAAGATGTCTATCTTTTCCATTCATAGGTGCTACATCTATTATCTATCTATAATAAAATTCCTAGGAAATTAGAATACATTTCTAATTTCTAGATAAGAAAAAGTAATTACATTTGGAAGTAGGATAGAAATTGGGCAAATAAGGCACAGGGGTGAAAGAGATACTTTCACTGAACAGATTATTTATATATATATATATATATATATATATATATATATATATATATAAAATAAATCTCACTTGGTCAGGATGAAATATATATATGTATATATGTATACATATACATATGTATATACATATACAAATACATATACATTTGTATATACATATACAAATATGTATATACATATACAAATACATATACATTTGTATATACATATACAAATATGTATATATTTCTGAACCACACAAAGTGGGTTTAATTGTGTCCTCTCAAAGAAATATGTTGAAGTCCTAACCCCAAGTACCTCAAAATGTGACCTTATTTGGAACTAAAGTCATTGTGGATGTAATTATTTACATTAGGATGCAGTCATACTGGAAGAGGATGGTCGCAATACATAATCCAATATGACTGGTATCCTTTTAAGAAGAGAAGAAACCCAGACTCTGAGACACACAGGGAGAAGGCCATGTGAAGCTGGAGGCAGATACTGGAGTGATGCTGCCAGAAGCCAAGGAACACCTGGGGCTACCAGAAGCTGGAAGATGCAAGGAGGGATCCTCCCACAGAAACTTCAGAGGGAGCATGGCCCTGGCCACACTTTGAATTTAGACCTCTAAACTCCAGAACTCAGACCTGTGAGACAATAACTTAATAATAATTTCTTCTGTTTAAAGTCACCCAGTTTGTGGCAATTTGTTGCAATAGCCTAGGAAACTGATACACTTAATTGACAACTAAAAAAATGCATTTAAGTATATTGTTTTGAAAGTTATTTAGTGGCAGCAGTTTGAGTAGGTAATGAATCTAGAAGGCACGTCTCACTTCATACTGGATCTCTTGCTTCATATTAGGGTATTATTGACAATGGAGCTGAACTGTATTAAGCCAATAAGAAAGAAGTATTTGCTTTTGAAACTTAGAGACTTAATAATTTAACAAAAGCCATTAAAGCCACTCTCTTACAGATTATACCTTCCTCATTTCTTTTTCTGTATGTATAATTTCGTATCAATTACAGTAAGCCTTCACAGGATATTATGTTAAAGTCAGGAGCTCCTTATAGAATAGAAACTCTTTAAAGCAGTCTACTATTAAGGCTTAACATATTGAATAGAAGTAGCAGGCTTTTGGGGGGAATTACAGGTTTCACATACTTAAAATATGAGAATCTGTGGTGTTCTGGGGTGGGGAAGAATCCATTAAGAGTTATTATTTTCCATTAAAAGCAAAAAGCATGCTCAAGGAGACTGTTGTTAGAAACTGACTTGATTTAAGGAGGAAAGAAGTTGTATAAACAAATGAATCACCAGGAGATGGTTAATCAGCTTTGTGTGACTCATTACAAGAATCCTTTAATACCTGCTAATAACATGCATTTGATATCATATTTATAATGCTGAATAGAATAAAAACACTATAAGCTGCATTAAAGTGTCACTTGTTGAAAATTACTTTCGATGTTTGTTTAAACCAATATAAAAAAATCTTAACTAAATGTGCTCTCATATTTGGAACTGCCCTACATATAGCCCCACAGATGAGTCTATCTGTGCTTGGTGGTCAGCTTTCTTGATAAGTATTGCTAAATCCCAAAATTTGAAAACTAGGGCAGCTGGGACACTGGGGAGGGAACATAGTCCTCATTCTGATTTGATACTAGATATTAACTCAATCTGTACTCTTATGGCATAGGACAAAGGCATGAACAAGGAAAGCAGAGGCCTGGGGCCTAGACCCAGTCACTTCACCTTCCATACCACCATTGTCTTATCTGTAAAAGAGACATAACAGTACCAAGAGACCTTGTGTTGAATGGTTTTTTCCAACATGCAAGGTTATTTGGGAGATCATTGTGAGAGTGGATATGAAAGCACTTTGCAGTTTGTGAAATTACATATATGGAATATTAATTTTTTATTTTATGAAGAAGTAGTTTTGTTCTAATAACTGAATACATTTTTGGATGAATAAAAGAGGAAATGAACACATGTCAAGTATGTTGCATTGTGTGGTCAGTTAAGCCAAGCCCATAGAAACTTTTCTTTCTTTTTTTTTTTCTTTTTTTTTTTTTTTGAGTATACTCAACCTAATGTTACTTTAGTTTCAGGTGTACAACATAGTGATTCAACATTATGCTCTGCTCACCATTAGTGTATTATGTATTATTATTATTATGTATTATATTATTATTACTATTATTATTATTATTATACTATTATTAGTGTAGTATTATTGACGATACTCCTTATACTATGCCGCTTATTCCCATGACTTACTCATTCCATAACTGGAAGCCTATATCTCCTACTCCCCTTCACCCAAACTTCTATTTTGTATAATTATATTTTAAAATATATCTGTTGATATTAGCCAGACCACTTTGAGAAATGTGCTAGCATTTAATATAGCAATATTTAAGAGGTGGAAATTAAATAAATATAAATTACACATAAGGCAACTGGCACTTAAAATTCTAAGTATACCATTTTTTAAAATGAATCTAATTACATTAATACCTTATAGCATCAGCATAACATTTCACAGTATAAAAAAAATTTTCCACTTGCATTACTTTTTGATTTTCACACTCACCCCAAGTTATTATTTATTTCAGTTTAATCGTAAGAAAATGGAGATTCTGAGAGGTTATCAAGGCTATCACTTCTGGTAAACGGCAGAACTGAACTAAGTGAGCTTTCTTCCTCCCCAAATCATTGGACTAAGCATGATGATTAATTTATTAAAGATATATGTATTGGGGCATATTCTATGCCAGCTTTTCCATATTTTAAGTAGAAATTTTCTTTTACTTACCCATTTTTTATTTCATTGATTTTAATTCTCTGTTTCTTTAATATGGCAAAACAAACGGTAATAGTTGTACATATCTGGGTGTATTCCTGCTACCATGGTTTGGCCTGCTAACTTCTCTGCTATGTTTTCAACACTGCAAATTTTAAAAGGTATCTACATGTACTGAGTAGATATTTAAATCAGCGTAACTGTAAGGAGTTAGTTCTCTGCAGGAATCTGAGAATGAAGGGCACATACCTGAAGAAATGGCTGGGAAGAAACCTCCTGCTGTGCATGTCTGTGTTTTCCCCACCACATGTGCATCAGACAAAGTATGGGGCTGTTTATATAGTCTGGATTAAAAATGCAAGGATCTAAATAAGTAAAAAGGGATGAGGTTGGGAATGGAGTATTCGAGAAATTCTAAATGTCATAACATTTTCTATTTGCACAGAAGTAGTGTGGACAGAGAATACTTAATTGAGACCCGCTGGCTCTACTTTGTGAGACTGGGCAGGTCATATCTCCCTTCTAGTCTACACAAACTGCGTCTGCAATATAAGGATATCAGGACTCCCTAGAGACTACATAGGGCTCTAAGGTGTTCTTTGTGTAGGTGCCCTTGTACAACATCATCTTCTGATTTAACACCTTTCTTCTCCCTTTCTAACTTTCCTCAGTCTGGCAAACTCATACACATCCTTTAAGATACAGCCATAGCTCAAATGCAGCCTCTCCTATAACATTTCCCTGACTCTCCCAGAAACAAGTTCCTAAGAGCTTCTACATTCAAATGCACTTACCTGTAGTGTTAGGTTAGAATGTACTATCTTGAGTTTAAGAAAGCTGTCTCTCCTGTGAAGTTGAGTATCCCAATAACAGGGCTCTGTCTGATCACTTTTGTGTCCATAGGTCCAATGCATATTAAGTGCTCATTGCAAACTAACTTTGGTTTAGAATAGACACTAAATAAATATCTGTTGAAATATTAGGCCAATCTTCAGTGGAGTGCTGTCCCTGAGAGTACGGTCAATATATGCTAGGAGATTGACCTTGTGCTGAATGGAGAGGCTTACAAGACACATGGTAACGTACATTCTCTTCTAATATCCTTTCAAGAGGAATGAGCACAAGAAAGATATAGAGAGGTGTTCCTTAACATTAAAAGCAAGTGTGCAGGGTAAGTTGAAGGTAGACTGTTTCCTCTATAAAGCACTTAGTGCCTTCCTCCAGTAAGAACCTCCCTCAGGCTTTAAGAAATGAAAAATTAATGCACACAACTCCCATTGGATACAGTAGACATTGTGCATAAAAATTCCCATGCTTTATGTAATAGGACACAATCTCAAAGTATATTGGCTAAAAATAACTGAATTTAAAATAATTATTCTTTGAGCTTTCCCTTTACTGATTATAGAAATGTTTTAATAGGTCACTCAAATTCATTGTTATTTCAAACTGAAAAATCTTTCATCATTTCTACTATTTGGCCATACAGATATCCCAACAGGCACACCATTTTAACTAGTCCTCAGGAGTATCTGAAAGTCAAACTATCTGAAATATGAATTCATAGATAAAAATTTCTCCTATACAAATAATGGAAATTTTGACCTCAATAAAAGAAGAATATAGGCTTTAGATAATTCATTGAGAAGATGCTTACTTCCTGGCTTTTTAATAGAACACATTTTCTTTCCTTTTGTTTATAAATCTCTCAGCACCTTGTGAATCTTAATTGCCTGATGTTATAATTCAGAGGCAGACATATAATAGCAGGCTTTGTGACAGGTAAGTGCACACACTGAAATGGAGAAAAGGGAAGACAGAGCATTGAGAGAATGAATTTTAAAGCCCACAGATAGTTGCTGTCTTGAAACCACACCCGCACATTCACGCCCAGCTCACACCCCTCTCCTGTACTTCCCAGTTAATCTCTCCATGAAGCCTGAAGTATAGACCAGTTGTGTTCACACACTGTGCAGGTATTTGTTCAAGAAAATAAGGATAAGGTCTGCTACTTCACTGCTTTGATTTATGTACAGATTGAATTCACTAAACTGATGGAGAACATGAAGTATGAATCTGACTTAAGTTTCCACATCAAAAAGAATATTAACAGAAGATGTGGTCCATATACACTATGGAGTATTATGCCTCCATCAGAAAGGATGAATACCCAACTTTTGTAGCAACATGGACGGGACTGGAGGAGATTATGCTGAGTGAAATAAGTCAAGCAGAGAGAGTCAATTATCATATGGTTTCACTTATTTGTGGAGCATAACAAATAACATGGAGGACAAGGGGAGATAGGAGGAGAAGGGAGTTGGGGGAATTTGGAAGGGGAGGTGAACCATGAGAGACTATGGACTCTGAAAAACAACCTGAGGGTTTTGAAGGGGCTGGAGGTGGGAGGTTGGGGGAACCAGGTGGTGGGTGTTAGGGAGGGCACGGATTGCATGGAGCACTGGGTGTGGTGCAAAAACAATGAATACTGTTATGCTGAAAAAAAACAAAAATTTAAAAAAATAAATAAAATGTAAAATAAGCCAACCTAGGGATGTGTATATAAGTGGTAAATATACAAGTATTAAGAAGAGCAAAAAAGTTTTATCACAAAAGTCACCTTAGTGTTGACCTTTAAGGGAAGAGAAAGACATATGAATGGAGAGATATAAGGGATCCTGGGAGGGCTAGAAATCTACTTCTTGAACTCCTTTGTGGTTTTATGGGTGTCCCACTTTATGAATCAAAGATTTTTGTCTTGACTTAAAAAAAAAGAATATCAACTCATTCAGGTCATGAGCAAGGTCATCTATCTGCCCTAGGTCATAATTTAGAGAGGTGCTTGGTTCAAATTACCCTTCTCCATTTGTGGGTACTTATATGGGGGAAAGCTAGTAAGCAGGGGCTGGTGAGGGCAAGGAAGCCTTAGCTGAGTCAGCTGGCTTAGGCCAATGAGCCCAGTGCACAATTAGCTTTGGTCACAGTGATTGGTTTGAGGTAGGTAGATGGCTTATCGTTATGTAATATATGTGAATGGCAGGACTTTTGGTGTGGCTTACCTCAGACCTTAAAATTAACTCAGAGGTGATAAATTTCAGGACAATAAGACCAAGATTAGAACTGAATGAATTTTAAGGTTTATGCTTTGTAACCTCCACCATGCATCCAGAAATTTCTAAACCAAAGACATCTAATATCTTGTAAATTTAGTCACTGGCACCATTTCCTCAGGGGTCCAAAATAATTCACAGGTTGTTTTCTTAAAGTACTTTCAACAAATGTGTATCATAGGCAATGGCTTAAAAACACACTTCAAAGCACTTCATGTGCCAAAAAATCTTTACTGTTAGGGAAGGAAAGTGAATGCACAAAACACAGCATATAAAGAGGTAAGACAATTAAAAAAGAAAGATTTCAGTATATATTTTAATATATTTAGTTTGGAAAACATTCCCCAAATATGGGAAGGTGACCAAAGATAATTATGATATTTGAAAAAGAAGAAAGACATGACATGGGAGATTGTTTGCTTTTACTTATAAAATAGAGACAGCTTAAATTGTGTAAGATCAGATATGGAGTCAACCTGAAAACTAAAGTTTTAACTAAGCAAAGCTCATATATAGTTCTGTATCAAGCATCTTATTAAACTACTCCTCTGGTTATTAACAGACATAAGCTATTGTTATGGCACATGCCTCTCTTATATTTTCTTTATGAAAGAAGTAGTATGTGATAGAAGGAGGAATATGAGATGAGGAATCAGAAATGGACTGAAATCCTAGCTCTACAAGTGACAGGTACTCTGACATTGGATAACCCATTTAATTGCTCTGCATCTCTGTGTTCTCATCTATCAAGTGGGAATAATGGTAATACTCCTTAAATCTGGTTTCTAGTCAAATGTAATAACATATATCAAATTGTTTATGTTTTTATTATTAGTTTGAAATATTACATAGTTATTACAGGATATCAATAAATATGGAACACTATAGTGACAAAACAGAAAGTCTTCTATATGCATACAATCTTGAGATTAACTGCTATTGTTGTTAATGCATTTCTCCCTTTTGATGTATTTTTCTAATATAATTGAGATCATCCTAAATATAAAATTGTCTGTTCTTTACTTTCATTTAATGTGCTATGATAATAATTTCCTTAGGACTTTAGAAATATTTTTACATAATTTTATTTATTTTTATTTTATTTTATTTTTAAACATTTTATTTATTCATCTGAGAGAAGAGAGAGACAGTGAGAGAGAGCATGAGCGAGGAGAAGGTCAGAGGGAGCAGCAGACTCCCCGTGGAGCTGGGAGCCTGATGCGGGACTCGATCCCGGGACTCCATGATCATGACCTGAGCTGAAGGCAGTCGCTTAACCAACTGAGCCACCCAGGTGCCCTATTTTTACATAATTTTAAATGCTACATATTTATGGTGTTAATTTCTTTGTTTAAATAATATTTGGTTATTTGGTCCTCTGTCTATATATTTTTGTTTTTCTATATAATGATTTAGTAAAAATCTTTATAAGTCTTTTATTGAATTTTAGTTTATTTCTCTAGACTAATTCCCCAAAGTGGAATTATTGGGTGATTATGAACATTTTTTAAAAAGATTTATTTATTTGTCAGAGAGAGAGAGAGAAAGAGAGAGCACACAGGCAGAGTGGCAGGCAGAGGCAGAGAGAGAAGCAGGCTCCCTGCTGAGAAAGGAGCCCAATGCGGAACTCAATCCCAGGACCCTGGGATCATGACATGAGCTGAAGGCAGAGGCTTTAACCCACTGAGCCACCCAGGCATCCCGATTATGAACATTTTTTACACGATCATGCACGCTGCCAAATCATCCACAGAAAGTTCCAACCACTTGATTCATCCACTAGGTCATTATGAGAATATCTGTCTTACAGCAACTTCGCTGAAATTTTGCCCTTAAAATTTTCATTAAAAATTATTTTATTTTCCATATCTTTGATCATTTTGCAAATCTTTGATTAGTCATAAAATGAAACATTTGAAAAGGTCTCTGGAATAGTAAAATGTTACATAAACATTCTTTTTTGAAGCCATTTGTTATCACTATTCTGCTGTTACCTCTGGGCTCAGAGGTGCCAATCCATGCCCTGGGCCTTGTCTGTAGTTAAACTATAACCCTGCCACACCAAGAGGCATATTTCAGAATCCTCTGATTCCTCAAGCCTTGTAATAAGCATCTGGTTTACTTGCCTTGGATATCTGACTTGATTACTGATCTATGAGAATGTATTTACTCACTCTACCACACTTCACTTATTGACCTCTCTAAGGATACTTACCACCCTGAAGGAGCATCCTACAAATATTATGAAGTTGCTATTATTGGGGCCAATTAAATTCTGTGAAGATATTAGAGATGTTACTTGTTCAATTGTGTGGTGGCTAAAGGCAAAATGAGATTAGTATAAGGGAGCTCATTTCATATTCTTATTTCCCATGGGAAATCATATCAAGTTTAATTTGCTTACATGAATTATTTGAATGATGATATTGAAAACATAATTTTCAGATGTGTAGATCCTATTAGTGGTATAAAATCAAGACAAGCAACATATTAAGATTTACAATGTGAACTAAACTGCGCTGGTATGAAATTCAGGCAAATGTAACATTCAGCCAAATCCATCAGCTCATGGGAAATATCAGTCCAACCTGCTTTTTGACTAAAACAATAGGTAAGTGGACAAATTTGGCTAAACTGGTAGTATCCAGTTTGTCAGGCTTTAGTGTAAATAAAACAGTTAGTAGGATACAGTTTAATTTCTGGTCCCTGTTTGGCTCTTACTTAGATATTTGTTTTTATATTGACCCCCAGTCACTCTCCTTATCTTTCCCCCTAAGCCATCTTACCTTTTTTCTCCTGGACTGCCATTGAGAGGTGCTCACTAATGGAGGCTAACTAATGTTGCTTTAACTCATTTTTTGCCCTTTCCACCTAGAATAGATTTCTTATTTCTTTGCCCTATCTCATGAAAATGTAGACATGATTTTATAATTTTCTTCTAGCAAGCTACCACTGTTCAGATTAATTCCTGCTGATTCTAGCGAAGACTACAGAGAAATTTTATTGCTCAAATGGAAATGAATTCTCACTCATTCCAATTTTTATAAGACTGTAGGTACCTATATAACACTAAATACCACCAATGAACCAACAATGAAGCCATTCAAGAAAGCTTTGTGATTAACCTTTGGTGATTTTAAACAATGCCTCTCTGGACACATTCATGAAATGAACAAAGTTTGATTACATGCCTGGTCTTTCCCACCATTCTCCACACTGCTTCTCTCCTTCCCCATGAAAGCAGTGCTCCCACAATCCCCTTTCCCTTCTGACAAACAAATACTTCTATTAGGATAAGATTGCATTAACTTCCTTACAGAATGAGGTACAAGAACTGATGAGGCTGAATGGAGGCCTCCTCTCAAGGAGCTGGACTATTAACAGCTGACGCTAACTTCACTTAAATCAAGGTAATATATATCTAGTTCCATGATGGGAAAAACTTGCCACTTACGCCACCACTGTTCTCTCTCACATCCATAGTGGTCATCATTGATTGATCTTAAGACTCTCTCCTGCTGAGGCAGGAAGCACCCTCCTCAGAATCTTCCTCAACACACCGATTCAGGCAGTGACTGTTAACTAATCAGAATTGGTATTTAAAATGAAACTTGGGGCGCCTGGGTGGCTCAGTGGGTCAAAGCCTCTGCCTTCGGCTCAGGTCATGATCCCAGGGTCCTGGGATCGAGCCCCACATCGGGCTCTCTGCTCAGCGGGGAGCCTGCTTCCACCTCTTTCTCTCTGCCTAGCTGTGATCTCTGTCTGTCAAAATAAATAAATAAAATCTTAAAAAAATAAAATGAAACTTATTTGCCACCTCTGGTTTAATGGAACATTTTTTAGGCTTGGGAAGTCCAGCTGATAAAGGTGTTTGGAATCACATTCATTCCCTCTGAACTTATACAGATAATCGTTCATATCCCATTTTTAACTTTTAATTTTTTAAATTTTTATTTAAATCCAATTAAATAACACATAGAGTGCTATTAGTTTCAGAGGTAGAGGTCAGAGATTCATCAGTCTTCTTTTTTTATTGTGTTGTGTTAGTCACCATATAGTACACCATTTGTTTTTGCTGTAGTGTTCCATGATTCATTGTTTGCATAACACCCAGTGCTCTGTGCAACTCGTGCCCTCCTTAATACCCATCACCAGACTCACCTATTCCTCTATTCCCCCTCCCCTCTAAAACCCTCAGTTTGTTTCCCGGAGTCCATAGTCTGTCATGGTTCATCTCCTATTCTGATTTCTCCCCCTTCATTTTCCCCTTCCTTCTCCTAATGTCCTCCATGCTATTTCTTATGCTCCACAAATAAGTGAAACCATATGATAATTGACTTTCTCTGTTTGACTTATTTCACTTAGCATAATCTCTCCGAGTTCCACCCATACTGATGCAAACATTGGGTACTCATCCTTTCTGATGGCTGAGTAATATTCCATTGTGTATAACCCTATGACCCAGCAATTGCACTACTGGGTATTTACCCCAAAGATATAGATGTAGTGAAAAGAAGGGCCATATGAACTCAGTCTTTTTTTTCTTTAAAGATTTTATTTATTTATTTGAGAGAAAGAGTGAGCAAGAGAGAGAGAAAGAGAAAGAGAGAGAAAGCACTAGCCAGGGAAGGGACAGAGAAGCTGACTCCCTGCTGAGCAGGGAGCTTGACATGGGACTCAACCCCAGGATTCTGGGATCATGACCTGAGCCAAAGAAAGACACTTAACAGACTGAGCCATCCAGGGGCCCAGATTCATCAGTCTTATATAATACTCAGTGCTTATGACATCGCATGCCCTTTTTAATGTCCATTACCCAGTTACCCCATCCCTCCAACCTCTCCTCTAGTAACCCTCAGTTTGTTTCCTATGATTGAGAGTCTATTATGGTTTGTGTCCATCTCTGATTTCATCATGTTTTATTTTTTTTCTCTCTTCCCCTATGATTTTCTGTTTTGCTTCTTAAATTCCACATATGAGTGAGATCATATGATAATTGTCTTTCTATGACTGACTTAGTTAACTTAGCATAATACCCTCTAGTTCTATCCACATCATTGCAAATGGCAAGATTTCATTTTTTGATGCCATTTTTTGATGGCTGGCATATATATATATTTTTTTTTCACACCTTCTTTATCCATTCATCTGTTGATGGAAATCTAGGCTCTTTCCATAGTTTGCTGACCCTCAGCTTCCTTACACGTAAAATGAAACTAAGAATGACTGATAGGGCTGTCCAGAAGATTAAATGAGATACTGTGGGTAATAGTCTTTCTCAATATCTGTTGATAGCCAGTACTAAATTCATGTGCCTTCTATTGGTAAACCTTCCTTAAAAGTAAGAAGAAACTTTGGTGCATTTAACTCTATTGTGAAAAGTGGAAAAAAGGAGGTATAAGAAATTCACACTAGGAAAAAAAGCTTATAACTCATTTAATTTCTGAATCAGAGTCTCAGAGCTACAAGGAACTAATCAGTGGCTTTGACTAGAGTGGCCAGGGTCCCACTTCAGCTTCCTATATGCACACCCATTGTTTGATCACTTTCTTTGATCCAGTTTTCTTTGTATCTTACTTCTTAAGTGGTACTACATTACAGGGAAGACCTTCCTTGCTCATACTTTCAACATTAAATAGAATTATTCTAAATTTAGATTTCCCCCAGATCTTACATCCATCTAGATTTTCAGTCTATATGAGGCAAGTTTCATCCCTAGCATTTTATGTAAGACATAAATTACAAGCAGTCAAAAATGATCTAGCATCCTTCGTGCATTAATATTTTTCAATTTTTATCACTATTCTTTTTTTTTCTTCAATATTTTAGTTACCTCTCTCTTTTTTTTTAATATATTTTTTTAAGATTTTATTTATTTATCAGAGAGAGAGAGAGACACAGAGAGGGCATATATGCAGAGGGAGAGGGAGAAGCAGACTCCCTGCCAAGCAGGGAGCCTGATATGGGGCTTGATCCCAGGACACTGGGATCATGACCTGGGCCGAAGGCAGATGCTTAACAACTGAGCCACCCAGGTGCCCCCAATTTTTATCACTATTCTACTTTGAATAGGTTATATTTGGAAGACACTGAACATCTTCAAAATTCCCTGATTTTATAATAATTCTTGCCTCTCCTGACAAGATGACTCACCAGGACCAGGACATAAGTCATATGTGGTTTTCCAGTATTTTCCTTTTTCTTAACAATCCTTTACATTTGTATAATATTTTATAATCCAGAAAATACTACCCTTCACTTTTGAGTCTCAAAGCAATTCTATGAGGTACCAAGGGCAAGTATAGTCACCTTTTGGCATATTAAAAAAAAACTAAGCTCAAGCAAGGTTAAATATTGTGCTTGAAGTCAAAATGCTAATACACAGTAGAGTTCAGAGTAGAGACAAGTTCTGTATGAAAGTTCAAACTGTTAGCATATCCCAGTACACAAAACACACAGAGAGTATAGTTTTAGCCAACAGGACCAATAAATATTATTCCATTTCCAGATCAGAGGAACATCAACATTTCCCCAAACTCAATTTATTTTTTATTCTGAGCAATGTGTTCTTTCTTACTTTCACCCCCAATTAAATGCATTTTGCTTTGGATCTCAGAGAAGTCTTTAATTGAAGCAGGTTCAAGTGAATTCTCTATTACACATTCAGAAAGGCCCAAAACATCCAAATTTCTGTCAGCAGAGAATCTCTGGGAATGCAAGAAAACCTGCTATATTGTATATTCCTGAAATAAAGTGTTTAGCCATTAACTGATTAATGTCATTGTCCTCTTTAGGTCAAGGCTATGGACTGGGATCTTAGACATGTAACATTTTCCCACAAACCACTGAGATTTTAAATGCAGTATCAGAATTCCATGAATAATGATTCACTACCAAACTATGAGCTCACAAAACATGAAGGTTTTGAAAATGCATGTCTTCAAAAGCTGGAACCAAAGGTATAAAAAACGTTAGACAACATATCATGAAAGATGCAAGTGGGATGAGGTCAAGATGAGTGTTTGTATTTAAATATTTCTAGCTCTGTGTATTTTGAGGAGGAAGAGAAATATACTAACTAGTCTCTCTTAATATAAATATACATATTAAAAGGTAATGGTAAAACAAAACAAAACAAAACCACCATCACAACCACCTCAGAAAATCTAAGTGTAACTCTGAGAAGCAAACTGAGGGTTTTGGAGGGAATGGGGGGGGGGGGGGTTGGGTGAGCTTGGTGGCGTATTATGGAGAGCACATATTTCATGGAGCACTGGGTGTGATGCATAAACAATGAATTTTGGAACACTGAAAAAAATTAAATTAAAAAAAAAGCTAAGTGTAATTACTATAGATTTAGAAATAGAATAGCTAACTTTAAAGGCAGTGCTGAGGAAAATGCAGGACTAAAGAAAGTCTAATAAACTCAGTAGAAAGCTGTAAAGAAGGAAGGAAAAGGAAAACTAGATAAATCAAAAAGGTAGAAATTAGTAATATCAGTGATCACATGAAATGTAAAAATTTCAATTCATCTATTACCTGACAAAAGAGGGGGAAATGCATTTATATTCTTCTTAAAAGAGATACACTTAAATAAAAATCATATATAAAGATTAAAAAAAATAAAGGAAAATACATTCCAAGCAATGCATAACCCATTAAAGGTAGTGCAGCATCATTAATTTCAAAGAGATCACATTTTAAGTACAAGACATTATTGTGGATATACATGGACACTGCCAAAAATATGGCAACCATAAACTAGTATATACCTGGTAACATAGCCTTGGATTACATAAACTATTACCAGGACTATTAGAACTTCTGGTTTCAGCTCTGTTATTTTCAAGAGCTTAGACACCGTTAATCCAATTTTTAGAACAGGAGAAAAGTGGAGAAAAATGAAGATGAATGACATTGTTTGACCTATCTGAGAACTTAAATCATGGGACAAGCCACCACATCTCTCTGAAATCCAGAGAGACAGGAATATACAGAGGATCATAGTTAAGATGAGTTTATCTGGGTCAAAAGATACCGTAACTGCAGACTGATGGGAATAATTAAATGGTAACATTGGTGAATTTCTAGAGGATTTGTGTGGATTTGCATAGGAGAAATAAACTGGAATCCAATATTACTGACATTTTCATGGGTTTTCACTGCTAGAACCCCCATGTCATGTTCTCATGATGAAGATGAAAAAAATTACTTTATGCTTCTGGCAGGGTGAGGGAAAAAAGTAAACACCTTGAAATATACCCAGAGTGTCCTCCATAACAAAGGCCTATTCTTTTGGAGAAAAGACTTTACCAGAGCCTTATCCAACTTTGGTTCAGGGCAATTAGCCAGCTCCCCCTATAAGTTTTCTAGAAAAATGTAAGGTTAAAATACATTTTTGAAGGCCACTGCCCAGGTATTCAGTTCTAACAAAATACTGAAATTTAATCAAATAGTAGAGACTGCTTGTCCCTGCCTATACTTTACCATCACATCAAAAGGGCTACAGTATAATAACAGTAAAGAGCTGGAAGAGCTGCAAGGCTTAGAGTTTATTTTTGAAGGAGTTCTTAGGTGAAACTGAAGGACAACAGAAAGGACCAAACAAGGTCATTAGCAGTAACTAAAAGCTCTGGTACCTGTGGCTATAGCAAACATGAAACATAGCCCAAACTCTTGCCAAGATAATGTAAAACTTCCTAGTAAAAGCATATTTACCTCAGTTTCTTTTTACCTGGTCCATCATGTCTGGCTTTCAGCATAAAACTTACAAGGCATGCTAAAAGCCAAGAAGAAAATACATTTTAAGGAGATATAGCAAGCATCAGAATCAGACTTAGAAAAGGCACATATGTTGGAATTTCAGACAGGAACTTTAAAACAAGTATGATTAGTATGTTAAGAAAAGGCTATACTGAAAAAAGAGAATGTAGAAGAATAGATGGGCAATTTGAACAGAGATAGAAGCTCTAAAAGTAAGCAAAATCAAAGAATTTTTTTTTTAAAGATTTTATTTATTTGACAGAGAGAAAGAGATCACAAGTAGAGAGAGAGAGAGGAGGAAGCAGGCTCCCTGCCTAGCAGAGAGCCCGATGTGGGACTCGATCCCAGGACCCCGAGATCATGACCTGAGCTGAAGGCAGAGGCTCAACCCACAGAGCCACCCAGGCAGCCCCTCAAAGAATGTTTTTGATGGCCTTGGACATGGCCACAAAAAGAATCAATGGGCTTGAAGATTTTTCAATTGGAAGTTTCAAAACTGAAATACAAAGCGAAAAAAAAAAGATGAAAATAACAAAATATCCAAGATCTGTGGTGATAATGTCTAAATGTATAAGATATTTATAATTGGAATACCAGAGGGAGAAGGAAGAGAGAAAAGAGCAGAAAAATTATTTTAAGTAATAATGGCCAAGAACTTTAAAAAAATAATGATACACGAAACCACAGATTCAGGAAGCTCAGAGAATACCAAGTAGAATAAATATAAAATAATCTATACCTGGGCATATCTTATTTAAACTGCAGGAAGCCAAAGGCAAAGAAAAAACTTTGAAATTTTAAAAAAGAAGAAAAAGTGATATTGTAGATATCACATCACCATTGATGTGAATTGACAATGTGATTAGTCTAAATGCACATGTTAAAAAGGCAACAAATAAAAAAAGAGCTATACACACAGAAAATATTATTCCAAGTATATCAATAATCACTTCAAATGTGAACGGTCTAAATACAGATGTTAAAAAACAGTGATTGTTAAAGTGGATTGAAAAATTATTACCTTAACTATATTATCCACAAGAAATGCAGTTTAAATATAATAAAAAAATATAGATTAAAAATAAAGGGGTGAATAAGCATATAACATGCTCTCACTAAACAAAAGAAAGCTAGAATCACTACGTTACTTTCAGATAAAGCAGATTTCAGAACAAGGAAAATTATCAGGGGTAACGAGAGGAACTGCATAATGATATAGGGTCCATTCTTCAAGAAAACGTAACAATCCTTACCGTGTATCATTTAATTTTATTTTTTTAATAAACATATAATATATTTTTATCCCCAGGGGTACAGGTCTGTGAATCGCCAGGTTTACACACTTCACAGCAC
>NW_019154149.1:4573004-4626186 GCF_002288905.1 Enhydra lutris kenyoni | reverse complement strand
GTATTTCCCTGATGCCGAGTGATGTGGAGCACTTTTTCATGTGTCTGTTGGCCATCTGGATGTCTTCTTTGCAGAAATGTCTGTTCATGTCCTTTGCCCATTTCTTGATTGGATTATTTGTTCTTTGGGTGTTGAGTTTGCTAAGTTCTTTATAGATTTTGGACACTAGCCCTTTATCTGACATGTCAGATAAAGGGCTAGTGTCCAAAATCTTACTGTGTATCATTTAACAAAGAATAACAAAAAATGTGAGGCAAAAACCGATAGATAATTGACAGATCAGACAGGCATAAAATTCAATAGGGACACTTTACCTGAACATTACTATCAATCAACAGTGTCTAACTATGTAGTATTATGCCTCCATCAGAAAGGATGAATACCCAACTTTTGTAGCAACATGGACGGGACTGGAAGAGATTATGCTGAGTGAAATAAGTCAAGCAGAGAGAGTCAATTATCATATGGTTTCACTTATTTGTGGAACATAACAAATAGCATGGAGTACAAGGGGAGTTAGAGAGGAGAAGGGAGTTGAGGGAAATTGGAAGGGGAGGTGAACCATGAGAGACTATGGACTCTGAAAAACAGTCAGAGGGTTTTGAAGGGGGGGGGGGTGGGAGGTTGGGGGAACCAGGTGGTGGGTATTGGAGAGGGCATGGATTGCATGGAGCACTGGGTGTGGTGCAAAAACAATGAATACTGTTATGCCAAAAATAAAGTAAAAAAATTAAAAAAAAACTATATAAATTGAGGAATTAAGGGGGGAAAAAAAGAATAAATGGGATGTGGCCATACTGGGTTCTTTCTCATTCCAAAGTGATAGAAACGAGTGATGAACTCCCTGGGTCAAAAGTCCACACTCGCTGGAATATTTGTTCAGAAATGAGAAATGTTATATATATTTTCATATATGGATTGTGACTGTTTAAGAAAATTATTAAACATTATTTTAATCAACAACAACAACAACAAAAAAACAGTGTCTAACTGACATTTACAGAGTACTCCATGCAACAAAAGCAGAATGCACATACTCCTCAAGCTCATATAAACACTCACTAAGACCATATTCTGGGCCACAAAAGAAAGCTTAATAAATTTTAAAAAAATGGAATGATACAAAACATGCTCTCAGACCACAATGGAATTAAACTAGAAATCAACAATAGAACTATAGCTGAAAAATTAAATTGTTGGAGATTGAAATAACACATGGGCCAAAGAAGCATTTTCAAGAGAAATTGATGAATATTTTAAGCTAAATAAAGGGCATCTTATCAAAATTTATAGGATATATGAATGGAGGGAAATTTACAGCATTAAACAAATGTATTAAAGACAAAAGATCTAATATCAATAATCTAAATTTCTACCTTAGGAAACTGAAGAAAAAAAAGTAATTGAAACCTAAAGCAGGCAGAATAAAATAGATGATAAAAATTAGGGCAGAAATTAGTGAAACTTAAAAGCAGGTATAAAGAGGTCATAGAGGAATAGCACAGAGGATATAGGGAAAGGAGGTAAAATTAAATGGGAAGAAGTCAGAGGGGGAGAAAAACCATGAGAGACTCTTAACTCTGGGAAACAAACTGAGGTTTGCTGGAGGGGAGGTGGGTGGGGGGATGGGGTAACTGGGTGATGGGCATTGGGAGGGCACCTGATGTGCTGAGTATTGGGTGTTATAGGCAGCTGATGAATCATTGAACACTACATCTAAAACTGGAGATATACTATATGTTGGCTAATTGGATTTAAATAAACACACACACACACACACACACACACACACACACACACACACAAAGAGGTCAGAGAGGAAGATAGTGGCACTACAGGCAGACCCTAGGTGTGCCTCATCTCATGAATACTACCAGATAACTATTAAATTATCCTAAATACCCCAGAAATTAATCTGAAGACTGGCAGAACTCTACAACTAAAGGTAGAGAAGAGGATGCACTAAAGGTTGGAAGTGTGGAAAGGGGTTTGGGAAAGGGAAAAATTGTGGCTCCTGCACATTTAGGAGGGAGCCACAGCTTCAGAGAAGAGCCAAAGACTACCACACAGGGGAAGGTACTGGGAAAATGAATCCCCCTAGCAACTGGCTTGGACAGCGAGAGGTCGAATTTCATGAGTTCTGGCAACCAGTAGGGCTTAAAGCACGGAGTTTTTTTTTTTTTTTTTTTTTTTTTTCTGATTAAAATAATATTTTTAGCAAGTGATACAAAAACAGTAACAAGAAAGTAAACATCTTCATATCTAATGTAAGAGCAGAAACTCTTTATCCACGTCTTATTTTTAAATACAGCGCAAGAGTCAGTAGTGCTTATAAACAGTAGAAAGTTCTCTTCTAGGGGCCCGACGCCTTCACAGATGGCCGAGAGGCTGATGAAGAGCATCTCTTAACTTCCTGAGTGTCGTCACCTCGAAGTAAGTTTGTCTGAGGAATTGCTGTTAATTCCGGTTAAGGGAATTTGTTCCAAGCTAGCCATCCCTGCCATATGACATCTTCAGAACCACATTCTAAGCCTTTAGGTAATCAGATTTCCAGTTTGTGCCTTCCAGAAAGAACACTACTGCCTAAGCAAATCTGTAACAGTAACAGGTTGTGCCTTATTTTGCTATTTTTCGGATTCCCTAGAAGCATGGAGTTTTAAAGGTAAATGGGTTTGACAGAGATAGAGCCTGGGAGGGCACTGCACTGCTCTTGGAGAGAAGGCAGGCAGATAGCCTACAGACAAACAGCAAGGAGAAAGTGATCTGAAGAGCACCTGGAGCACTGGGGAGGTTAGTCGCTCATCTCAGAGAATGCCCCAGAGAGTCAGCATTTGTGAGGGACCCCTCTGGGAACTAAGGAACTGGCAGGAACCATTTCCCTCTCCCACCCCTCAACATAAACACAGAGCCACCTGTGGGAACCAGCACAGCGCCTATACTTGCTACCTAACTTGTTTATGCCAAGCCCCACTCCCCGAGCTCCTGTGAAACTGTCTTTCCCAGTCATACTTACTTCAGTCCCAGATTCTTGCTTCCCTAGAAGACTGGCACAAACCCCTGCCAACATCATGTCTCTCAATGCTTGAGTTTTGTGAAGCCTTGATTCCAGTGGTGGGGGCAACAGGTTTAATTTCACAAAAAGACCTGAGCACACCTAGATAGAACTTGCCACATTCAGGCCAGGAACCAAACACTGCCCAAAACAGACAAAGAGAGACTCTACAGATGACTGATGGATGAAGTGGCCAGGACACAACAGCAGAGCATATGCAGCACACACTGGAGACCCTCCCTGAGTGCCAGGCCCTGGGGAACAGGGAACACTACACAGCAGGGCACCACAGGACCTCTTCTTCATGAAGATATTACTGTCAATAATAAGAGATGTAGCTGTCTTTCCTAACACAGTGAAACAGGCACAGAAATTTAGATAAAAGAAGAAAACAGAGAATTTGTCCCAAATGAAAGAACATGGCAAGGTCATGGCCAGAGATCTAAAAAACAGATATATGTAATGTGCTTGATAGGTGATTTAAAGTAGTGATCATAAAGATACTCGATGGAGTTATAAAAAAAAGTGGGGGACATCATGAGACCATTAACATAGAGATAAGGAATAACATAGCACAGATTAATGGTCCAATAAATAAGAAACACACATGGTGGAATGAATAGCAATAAATAAGAAACACACATGATGGAATGAACAGAGGAATGACTTAATGACCTAGAAGACAGAGTAATGGAAAGTAATCAAGCTGAGAAAAAGAGAGAAAAAAAGAATTATGCAAAATGAGATTAGAATTAGGGAACTCAATGACTTCATCAAACATAATAACATTTGTATTACAGGAGTCCCAGAAGAAGAGAGAAAAGGGGGCAGATAATTTACTTGAAGAAATAATAGCTGAAAACTTCCCTAATATGCAGAAGGAAACATATATCCAGATCCAGGGCACACAGAGAACCCCCAACAAAATCAACAAAAGCAGGTCCAAAACAAGTAATTAAAATGGCAAAATTGAATGATAAAGAAAAAATAATAAAAGCAGCAAGGTAAAATAAGTCAGGTACATAGAAAGGAATCCCCATAAGGCTATCAGTGGATCTTCCAGCAGAAACTTCCCAAGCCAGAAAGAAGTGCCATGATATATTCAAAATGCTGGATAGGAAAACCGTGCAGCTAAGAATACTCTATCCAGCAAAGTTATCATTCAGGATAGAAGGAGAGAGTTTCCTAGACAAATGAAAACTAAAGGAGTTCATGACCACTAAAACAGCCCTGCAAGAAATCTTAAAGGGGACTCTTTGAGTAGAAAGGAAAGACCAAAAGTGACAGCGTGAACGTAGGAAACACAAAAGCAATTAAAATTGAATATTTCTGTAAAAAGTCAGTCAAGGAACTCATAAAATAAAAGGATACAAAAACATGACATACCTAAAGTGTGGAGAGGAGAGGAGTAAAGAATAGTTCAAACTTAAAGGACCATCAACTTAATATAGACTGCTATATGTAGAAGATGTTATGTACAAACCTAATGGTAACCATGAATGAAAAGCCACTAATAAATATGCAAACAATAAAGAGAAAGAAATCCAAATAAATCACTAAAGAATACCAGCAAATCATGAAAGACAGACAAGAAAGGATCAGAGAAAATCTTCAGAAATAACCACAAAACAAGTAAAATAGTAGCAGTAGATACATATTTATCAATAATTACTTACTGATGAATTATCAAACACTACATCTGAAACTAATGATGTGCTATATGTTGGCTAATTGAATTTAACAAAAATAATTACTTTGAATGTAAGTGAACTAAATACTCCAATCAAAATACATAGGGTGATAGAATGGATTAAAAAAAAAAACACCCCATGTATATGCTGCCTACAAGAGAGTCATTTTAGATTTAAAGACACCTGCAGATTGAAAGTGAGGGGATGGGGAAACATTTGTCTTACAAATGGATGTCAAAAGAAAGCCAGAGTAGCAACACTTATATTGGACAAAACAGACTAAAACAAAGACTATAACAAGAGGCAAAGAAGGACACTATATAATAATAAAGGGGACAATCCAACAAGAAGATATAACAATTAGAAATATTTACGCACCCAACATGGGACCACACAAATACATAAAACAGTTAATAACAAACATAAAGGAACTAATCAATAATAATACAATAAATATGGATTTTAGCACTGCACTCCCATCAATGGACAGATCATCTAAACAGAAAATCAAGGAAGAAACAATGGCTTTGAATGATGTAATGGATCAAATGGATTTAACACATATATTCAGAACACACCATCCTAAAATAGAATACACATTCTTTTCAAGTGCACATGGAACATTATCCAGAATAGATCACATATTAGGCCAGAAAACAAGCCTCAACAAATTTAAAAAGATCATGCCATGGATCCTTTCTGAACAAAATGCTATTATGGTTCTAAGAAGGAACTTACCTCAGAAAGAAAGAAAAATCTTAAAACACTTTAACCTTACACCTAAAGGAGTTAGAAAAAGAACAAAAAACAAAACCTAAAATGCACAGAAGGAAGGAAATAATAAAGATTAGAGCAAGAATAAATGATATTGAAACTAAAAAACAACAAAAACAACAGAACAGATGAATGAAACCAGGAGCTGGTTCTTTGGGAAAAAAAATCAGTAAAATTGGTAAATCTCAAGCCAGACTCATCAAGAAAAAAGGAGACAGGATTCAAATTAATAAAATCACAAGTGAGAGAGGAGAAATAACAACAAACACAACAGAAATATAAATAATTATAAGAGATTATTATCAAAAACTATATGCCAACAAATTGGACAACTTAGAACAAATGGATAAATTTCTTAGAAACAAATAACCTACCAAAAATGAAGCAGGAAGAAATAGAAAATTTGAATAGACAGATTAGCAGGGAAGAAATTGAATTGGTAATTTAAAAACTCCACTCTATATAATCTCATGGTGTTACAATAAGAATGGCTACAATGAATAGTGCTATGTGGCTCATGGAGGAATATGTGATGAGTGATTTTTAATTTGTTTGGTATAGACAGATGGAGCTTGCAATGACTCTTCCCCATAAGGAGAGTATAAGGAAATGATGTACCATGTAATATGTCAAGGGATTTAGTGTCATAATTTGTGACAAGACAGCTGCCTACTTTGAGTAGTACATGGGGGGCTTCTACATGTGTTTTTGGTGATCCAAGGTATAGCCATTTTACTGTAAATGCTTTTATGTATGCCCATCATACGGAACTATTAGATCAAGAATTGGAAATTTTTGAGTTCAATATTGAATTATTAGAAAACGTAATGAACCTATAAGATTTTGGATAAAAATTCGAGCAATGAGAAGTGGAAGTGGTCCTTCTTGTATATAAAATAAGAAAACAAACTACTGTCTTTATTGTTCTGTCTGATTTCCCCAGCATGTAATAATACTGAAGGGTGGGACTAATGTTGCTTCAATCCAGCAATCCAATCCAGCAATCACTCTTCTAGGTACTTACCCAAAGAATACAAAAATATGAATTCAAAGGGCTACATGCACTCCTATTTATAGCGACATTATCTACAATAGCCAAATTATGGAAGCAGCTCAAGTACCCATTGATTGACCAATGGATAAAGAAGATGTAGGATGGATATATCTATATACATGCAATATTATTCAGCCGTAAAAAATAAGGAAATCTTGCCTTTTACAGCAACATGGGTGGAGAAAGAGTATAATGAAACAAGTCAGTCAAAGACAAATACCACAGGATTTCACTCATATGTGGAATTTAAGAAATAAAACAAACAAGCAAAGGGAAAAAAAGAGAGATGAACCAAGAAACAGACTCATAACTCTAGAAAACAAACTGATGGTTATCAGTGGGGAGATGGGTGGAGGGATGGGTGAAATAGGTGATGGGGATTAAGGAGTGCACTTGTGATGAGCACTGGGTGATTAAAAACTTAAAAAAAATGAGATATGCTTGTATAATAGAGTATCTAGCAGAGGCTGTTGTCCATAGTAGCACTTAATAGATGCTGGTTAAAGGAGAAAAAAGTAAAAAAAAAAAAAAAAAGAATGCTCACTGAATAATTATAATAGCATGAGGAGGCATACATGTCCAACAACAGACAAAAGGACAAATATATTATTGTACATTCTTACAATGGGAGACTACAGAATTAAATATGGATGAACAATATATAACATAGATTTCATAAACAGACTATAGAGAAAATCAAGTATACAATAATATAAAAATTAAAGCATTCATGTAACTTTTATAAGATATAAAATACAGCTCTATATGTAAAAATTATGACTGGTAAGATACACACTGAATTTATGGTAGTGACCGGAATGTGTCTAAGGACGTTTTCTGTAATGTTCTACAATTTTTGTAAGTAGAATATTTGAAGTAATAAAGATCCAAAGTAAAAATAGGTTTTGTGTTCTTAATAACATTTCAGAGTACATGGCATTTATGAACTAAGAATAACCAACCATAAGGGGAAAATGTGAAATTAGGAACAATTTTCCAGAAATGAAAATTCACAATTGTCAAATAAAAATATACCACGAGGGAAGCATAAACCAGATTGATGCATAATCAAATCACTGAAGTAGAATACAAATTTGTTATATTTTACCAGAACCCTGAAGAAAAGAATGAAGACATTAACATAATAAAACAACCTCTAAGAGACACAAAGAACAG
The DNA here is from genome assembly GCF_002288905.1 of Enhydra lutris kenyoni. Classification (NCBI taxonomy): domain Eukaryota; kingdom Metazoa; phylum Chordata; class Mammalia; order Carnivora; family Mustelidae; genus Enhydra; species Enhydra lutris. Next base: position 4,618,439 of record NW_019154149.1, on the reverse strand, counting down.
ATTGTGGAAATCTAAATTATACATAATCTGAATCCCAGAAGGAAGAACAAATATTAAAATTATTAATGAAATTAATGATGAAAAAAGTATGAAAGAAAATCTTGAGGTGAAAAAGACCCAATCGTCATTAATAAATCTGTGTATCACACAATGGCAAATAATGTAAAAGAACCATGATTTTGATTTATTTTGGAAAAATTCTTGAATTTCAAAATTTTTCTTTGTCCTTGTAAGCAATTTAGTTGAAAAAACAAGTTGATGGTAAATGATAAAATTCAGTTGCTTTTTCTTTTCTTTTCTGCATTTAAAAAATATTATATTTATTTATTTGACAGAGAGAGATCAGAAGTAGGCAGAGAGGCAGGCAGAGAGAGGAAGGGAAGCAGGCTCCCCAGTGAGCAGAGAGCCTGATGCACGGGGCTCGATCCCAGGACCACCTGAGCTGAAGGCAGAGGCTTTAACCCACTGACCCACCCTGGTGCCCCCTTTTCTGCATTTTTTAAACACTAGAGGAACTAGTGGCTGGGAGAAACACCAAGAAAAAAGATTTTGTGAATGAGAAATTATATACATAGTCAAGGTGGCACTTATGGGAACTTAGGAACAGCAACACTTTCTCAGATATCTAAGGGTACAGAAAGAATGCCACCTACATAATTCCCAGAAGTATACTCCTCCTCTCAAATTGCTAGAACTTAAAGATTTTCTTCAGTTTCCTCTGGAAATAATCAAAGCAAAGAACTCGAGCTGTTTATAGGAAAAGACTTGCTGTGAGCACTAAAGTCAGTTAAAATACAGACTTAAGTCTAAATAATTTACCTTTGGCAATAAAATCTAAAACTATGCTAAAAATACCTCTTAAAAGATGATAGATTTTATAAGATACTTCTGTGACAATAAGTAATAATCTGAATATTAAATTTCATAGGGAATAAACAGGAATTGCCAAGGAATAAATCTCTCCTCAGATAGGATATGAGACACATGGTTTCATTGTTTACATAATTATAATTAAGTTCAAATATATATTTCAATATTAATGTAACCTCTTGAAAGAAACGGTGTATGTATACCTTCCAAATAAACTGAGAAAGGTATTTTATTTAATAAAAAGGAAAACATGTCAATGACAAACAAATATGTAAAGCATCAGGTGGTGTCTGGCTGGCACAGTCAGCTAACCATCTGACTCTTGGTTTGGGCTCAGGTCCTGATCTCGGGGTCATGAGATCAATCCTGGCGATGGGCTTCCCACTCCACATTCAGCGTGTCTCCTTCAGATTCTCTCTGCCTCTGCCACTTGCACTTGTGCTCTCTTTCTCTCCCTCTATCTCCTCAGCCTCTCTCAAATAAATAAATAAATAAAATCTTTTAAAAAACATAAGGCATCAAACAGGATGACAGAAGAAGCATCAAAATGGATTTATTCTAAGGAAAAAAAAATAAACAGGTTCATTTTAGAGTGCAAAACAATTCAAGGAGCCTATATATCCCTGAATCAGTACCCAGAGGATAAGCACTCAGTCAGGATCATTTGCACTGGATTTTGCAGGAGCAAGAAGTATGTGACACTTGTTACCACTGTAGGAACCTAACGTACTAATGCATAAATTGATGTCTTGGAGTGCTCCATAACAAAAACCTAAAATACGTGTTGGGTGCCAGGAAGCAAGGTAACAGACGAAAGAGGCTAGAAAGATGACAATGTATTGTATGCAGTGTAAATCTTTTAATGAGTCATTACCTTCAGTAACTTGGAGGTATAATCAGATGTATACTTAGCCAGCAATCCTAGAGAAAAAGGTTGAAAAACTTTGTAATGTGTGCTGCTGGGTATTGCCTGCAAATATTTGGCAAGATAATACACCAAAGAGACGAACTCAGAATACGGTTTGCAAGCTGACTAGGAAGAGAATTGGGAATGGAAAAAATGAGGGGATAAGATTTCAGTAATATTTCTCAGCTGAATAAAGTGATTCAGGACAATGATGAAATTAAAGGTATGGTTCCCCACCTTAAGTAGCCTTAAGATAGCTACTATTAATGAGAAAGTGTGTGTATATTTTTTGTGTAAGGATGCAAAATAAATCAAACTTGAGAATTATATGTAGGAAATGCTTATTCGTATGAAACTGACTTGAAGCAAATAGATCAAGATCCTTCAAATTTTTTGATAATTGGAAAGTTAGAAGAACTTCCAGTCTCCTCTTTCAGTTTCTGTAGTAAGTTAAGACAGCTGTGGAGCCACAGGACACATTCCCATGTATTTCAGGTGTGACCAAGGAAGATAATGTAAAAGAAGAACTTACTAGAAGGTAGAGCCCAGCCTCAGCAATAATCAACAAGGATTCCCTTTCAGCGAGTAGAATTGGTCCTTATTCAAGAGACTTCTTACCTCCACAGGGTAGGGGGCCTTCATAATGCCTGATTTTCAGGATTTCAACCTTAGAATGTGCTAGGGACTGATGGGTATGTATTCCTTTATTCCTTTTTGTGAATGGAAAGTGCTTCCTTCCTTTGTTTGCTTCCTTCCTTCCTTCTTTCCGTTTAACTCTAATATCCTTTTACTTGCTCTACTATTATATTTTTGATATGTGTGGTGGTGGCCAGATAATTTGTTTTCTTTAGTTCATAGGTCACCAACCTGAAATCAATGACATCTAGTCCTAAGGGAGAATATGGGCATAGTTTGGAGATACTGAAATTTAAGCTGGATTCATTACACAGATGGGCCTTTGGTTTTTCTTCATTAGGGAGTAGATGAACATTTTTAATTTTATGGGAAGGAGGGTGAAATGGATATTTGGCAACCAGAAGGGCAGACTATGGCAAAAATAATGCTGTTTATCTGGCAACACATGAAAACTACATTTCTCAGCTTCTCTAGCATCTAAATGAGACCTTGCAAATAGTAGCTCTGGTCAATGGAATGTGTTAGAAATGAGGTATTATTGTTAACAAAAAGATTTTTGAATTTGTAAAAAAAATAGTCTATATAGTCTAATACAATGAGAAGCACATAAAACACAGATTTCATAGAAAGGATAAAAACAAATATTTAGGCAAAGATATAATGGAAATCCCAACAAAATGAAAGCAGGTATTTTAATATTAATGAGAGATTAAGGTGAATGCAAACCTAAAAGCATTCAATGGGTAAAAGATTATATTTTATATTTAAAAGTCACACAGAACAATGAAGGCATACCAATACTGATAATTTATGTAGTGAATAATATTACATCAAAATATAAAACAATACTTTTTATGGATAGTAAAAACTGATAAAATACCATCATGCTTGGACTGTGTTATACAACTTGTTTTGTCTTTAATAAGTCAAAGTGATAAATACAAATGATATGGATGAATTGAATGTAAATATTTCAGCTAATGGGAAGTTTTATGTATATATCTATCCATTTATCCATCTAATTGTAAAATTCTTTTCTGGTATACAAATATTGGTTTGGTGAACTGTTATGTATTATGCCATACAGAAACTTCATAAATTCTAAAATTCGGAAATAGGAAAGGCCAAAATTTTGGACCTTAAGCATTTAGACTTAAAAATTTTACAAAACCATTTCGTAGGTCAAAGAGGAAATCATAACTTCAATTATAGAGGATTCTAAATGTAAATCCAAGGAGAAAACTACACATCAAATCTTTAAGAAGTGCCTAAGTGGTATTCACTGAAACATGACTGGCCAAACCATAAATACTCACAGTGTTCAGTAAAACATAATCAGTGTCAATTGATTTCATTATTACAGAAAACTTTTAAAATGAACTACATGGTCTAAGCATGAAAAGCAACAATAAAGAACAAGTACCATATGTTGCAGGAAGAATGAATTAATAAAGATAAAATAGCAAATTAATGAATTTGAAAACAAAGGCATAGAATAGGTGAAAATATTAATAAAAAGAGTAAGTTCTGGCAAGCCTGACCAAGGGAAAAAGTAGGGAAAATGCATATATAAAATATTGGTAGGTGTCAAAAAAAGTAACCACAAATAATAGAGATTACACAATTATAAGTAGCTATATACAACTTTATACTAATAAAGTTGAAAGTCTTGATGAAATGGATGATTTTAGAAAAAAGTCAGCTATACAAATGTATTCAGAAATAGAAAACTTGTGTATCAACTGAATTAAGAGGAAAAGGACTGCATTAAAAAATAGTACCCACTCTAGAGATTTTATAGGAGGTGATTTCTTCTAAATTATCATGGAATAGTTAATTATCATCAATTTATGCTACTATGGAACACAAATGAATATGTTATTTTTCAGTTCATTTTAGAAAAAAATAATATGTTCTTGAAACAAAATACAAAATTATATTTTTGGCTTTAATCTTTTCTATGCACGCCAAAATACATGTACTGAATAAAAAACTACCAATTCAAACAGAGAGCTATAGATAAAGATCCAGAAGGATTTACTTCAGAAAGGTATATATTATTTATTCATGAAACTTCTGTTCGTCATATCAAGTGGACAAGGATCAAAACCATATGATCCCAATAAGCCACATGTAAAAGGAATTTAGGGTCTATCCCGCATATAATATCATAGTTAACTGAAAATAAGTATTCTTAGACACAAATGTAGTAATCCAAAGGGGTACATGCACCCAAATGATTATAGCAGCAATGCCCACAATAGCCAAGCTATGGAAAGAACCTAGATGTCCATCAAAAGATGAATGGATAAAGAAGATGTGGTATAGATATATAAAATGGAATACAATGCAGCCATCAAAAGAAATGAAATCTTGCCATTTGCAACAACATGGATGGAACTAGAGGGTATTATGCTGAGCAAAATAAATCAGAGAAAGACAGTTATCATATGATCTCTCTGATACGAGGAATTTGAGAGGCAGGGAGGGGGTTGTGGGGGGTAGGGAAGGAAAAAATGAAACAAGATGGAATCGGGATGGAGACAAACTATAAGAGACTCTTAATCTCAGGAAACAAACTGAGGGTTGCTGGGGGTGGGGGGGTAGGGATAGGGTTGTTGGGTTATGGGCATTGTGGAAGGTATGTGCTATGGTGAATGCTGTGAAGTGTGTAAGCTTGATGATTCACAGACCTGGAACCCTGGGGTAAATAACACATTATATGTTAATAAAAATAATTCAAAAATAAGTATTCTTAGATTAAAAAGATAAAATACATATACCTAAAACTTACATATGGAGTAAATGTTGTAACTTAAATGCTGTAATATAAAAACATTAAAAAGTGGAGCAATACACAATGGTATATAGTAGTGTTGCATGGTGACAGAAGGTAGTTACACTTGTGGAGAGCATGGCATAATGTACCGACTTCATCTCTAATACTTAACTGTTTTGGAAGTTAGAGCCATTACAAGAAAAAAAAAGTATATTTCTTGAAAAGGATAAAAATAATCTACTCAGGTAATAAGATTGTTCAACTTGAAAAATTCAGGAAAAATGACTTGAGGTTTGAACATACGGAGGGTCAATAACCAAATTATATGAATTCACTGAACTTCTATATCTTTATCCATAACAAGTGAAAATAATGCTCACTGCTAAGGGTTACTGTGAAAATTAGATAAGGTAAAGTAGATGAAGTTCCTGGCACAGAGTAGGCTTAAGAAATTCATAGTTCCCTTTCCCTTCATTTGGCCTTATCACTCAGTTGAGGAAACAGAGTATGGATGCTAGCATGTAAATAATAAAACATAGCAGGCAGCATAGACAAAGAGTCACGTGAATGGTATACGTAACTGACACAGTAAGAATTTAGAGGAAATTTTCAAGGACTGGGGTTGGGAGAAACTCCTCAAAAGAAAGAAAAGCTTTATCGTTCCAATTTTTAGTATATGTGCTGCCAAAGCGAGCACGAAAGAAAAGCTTTGAACACAAAAGGAGTCAGGAAGAACTTCCAAATGTAACCCATTTATGTTATGGGCTGAACATGGTGGGGATACAAACAACAAAGTTTGTTACTGCATTTTTTTCAAATAAACTCTGTAGGATCTTCCTTCACCTCCTTCTTAATATCATGGAGGATTCCATAATTTTTCTAGCCATGTTTATTTATTTAGAATAGTGTCTATTTGATGGTATTTAAATATCCAGTACAATAAAAATAAAAACTCTATCATCACTCATTTCATTGCAATTGTTACTTCCTACTCCCCAGCCGCAATTTGTGCTGATGAAAACAGCCCTCCTATCAAGATTATTCTAGCCTTTCCCGCCAAAATTATTTTAGCCGCTCTACTACTCACAGTGTTTACTTGGCCCATTGGACACAGAAACACTTTAATTTGGTGACAGTGCAACTGGCTTTCAGGGAAGCTCTTTCTCCTGAAGGTCTCAGGAGCAGGCTTTTAAACTTTGCCAGGTAAGAATCAGACACCAGTCTCTGTGTTTTCTCAAATTCCAAGGAACATGAGTTAAGTTACAACAAATATTTTAATATCACTTTAGCCATATGACATCATTCACGCCTTGCTAGGCCTTTTCATTTGGCTGGAGATGGATTATGGCAAAGGGTACTGAAATGTTATAGTACTCCTTACTACTACACATACAACTATCTTCAAAGAAATAATTGTTTCATTATATGAATAATTAATTTTGAATGTCTTTTTAAAAAATCTTTTTTTAAAAAAGATTTTATTTATTTGACACACAGAGAGCGAGATGACAAGTAGGCAGAAAGCCAGGCAGAGGGAGAGAGGGAAGCAGCCTCCCCACTCAGCAGAAAGCCTGATGTGGGGCCTGATCCCAGGACCCTGAGATCATAACCTGAGCCAAAGGCAGAGGCTTAACCCACTGAGCCACCCAGGTGCCCCTATTTTGAATGTCTTGACTTTTGTTATACACTAAGGAGGTGGGTGACATTATAAAAATTCAGGAGTAGTTTTATCCAGCTTTCAAATGTTCTATAAGGGCATGCCCATCAACTATTTTTGCAATATATGGGTACTTGATATCCGCTATCTTCAGTTTGGGAAATCACAAGATTATATGTAAAGTCCGATTTAACATCCTGTTAAATAAGCACGGGGAATAGCATAAATAGCAGCTTAGAAATGTTACACTGATTTCTTCCAAGAACAATGACTAGATTAATTTGGCTGAAGCAAAGGATATTAGCAATGCGACAGAGTAAGAATGTTAAGGGTACTTAAAACAAGACCACAGATGACTTTTAAAGAAACCTAGTACATTCAGCACAATCTCCTCCAGTCCCGTCCATGTTTATACAAAAGTTGGGTATTCATTCTTTCTGATAGAGGCATAAAATTCCATTGTATATATGGACCATATCTTCTTTATCCATTTGTCTGTTGAAGGGCATCTTGGGTCTTTCCACAGTTTGGCGACTGAGGCCATTGCTGCAATGACCATTGGGGTACATATGGACCTTCTTTACACTACACCTGTATCTTTGGTGTAAATACCCAGTACTTCAATTGTAGGGTCATAGGATAGCTCTATTTTTAAGTTCTTGAGGAATCTCCACACTGTTCTCCAAAGTGGCTGCACCAACTTGCATTCCCACCAACAGTGTAAGAGGGTTCCCCTTTCTCCACATCCTCTCCAACACTTGTTGTTTCCTGTTTTGTTAATTAAGTCAAGCAGAGAAAGTCAATTATCATATGGTTTCACTTACTTGTGGTGCATAAGGAATAACATGGAGGACATTAGGATAAGGAAAGGAAAAGTGAATCAGGGGAAATCGGAGGGGGAGATGAACCATGAGAGACTCTGGATTCTGAGAAACAAACTGAAGGTTTTGGAAGGGAGGTGGGTGGGGGGTATGGGTGAGCCTGGTGGTAGGTATTAAGGAGGGCACATATTGCATAGAGCACTGGGTATGGTGCATAAACAATGGATCTTGGAACACTGAAAAAATAAAATAAAATAAAATAAAAATAAAAAAATACAAAAACCTAGTACATGTATTTTACCCTGTAGGTGAAGTTTTACATCAAGAAAGGCATACACATTCACAAGGCACTCTTTTTTTTTTTTTAATCTGAAATCTAGATGGGGTTCTGCTGTAGTGTTAGTAATTAATTGTATATATCTCATGGAACATATTTATATTATTATGATCTAACCATATATACTAATTTCAGCCTATTTTCTGCCATGTCAGAACAATTCTGTATCCATTAAAAAAATGAGAGTAAAGTCACTGTGTTTTTTCACTTTTAGAGGTCATTATCAACTGCCAATTCATGGAACCATAGGATGTTTAAACTGTCTGAGCCCTTACAGATATTGTCTAGGTTAATCCCCACATTATTCAGTCGAGGAAACTACAAAGACAGTAGGTCAATTTATTTAATATTACACAGCTAGCCAGAAGTAGAAGCTGGACTAAATGTCAACCCAATAGTCTTCTATCTCAGTGTTCCCTGACTAAAGAAATTGATCCAGGAGACTATAAAATAATGGGGGTTTTGTTTTCATTTTTGTTCTGAGTGTCAGGACTTCTGAGTAAATGGTTTATTTTACCTTACAGACCTCATACAATCATGTAACACATAGATGAAATAGGCTTGGAGTAAGGGTGGAGAATATGAGTTCTGTTTTGGACATCTGTAGTGTGCTTGACTTCCAAACTATGATATAAACTTTGTGAGGGTTGATGCTATATCTGAGTTACCACTTTTCGTATTTGCAGTTTCTAGCACAGTACTCAGCATATAGTAGGCACTCAACAATTAGCATTTATTGGGGCACCTGGGTGGTTCAGTTGGTCAAGTGTCTGCCTTCAGCTCAGGTCATGATCTCAGGGTCCTGGGATTGAGCCCTACTTCTGGGGGGTGGTCCTTGCTCTGTGGGGAGCCTGCCTCTCCCTTTACCTTTCCCCCCTTCTCATGCTCACACTCTGTCTCTCTCCAATAAATAAATAAAATCTTTTTAAAAAAATTTATCATTTATCATTATCATTATCATTATTATTATTTAATAATATTTAATTACTATTATTATTACCTTAGCTTTAAGAAGACAGTGACAGTGTCTGCATTGGTGCTTAGAAATGTGAGGAAATGAAGCAGGATGAATCAGTAGTAAGGCATGGCTGATTTATCTCCTTGCGCCATGAACTATCTCTGAAGATCTTAGTGGATTATAACCTTATAGTTCAAAAAGCTTTCATATTGCATTTTTCCTGCCACTCATTCATTACTTCACAGATATTTATGGTGTACCTAATATATATTAGGTTCTGTGCCCAGGACTGGGGCTACAGGAGTATCAGGGATCCAATATTTAGTAGGAAAGCCAAAAAAAGCGTGAAAATTTTAGGTTCCCCCAGCAAGAGGATGGGATGAAAGCAATGCTACAATATTACAGAAGAAGGAACAATTAAATCTGCCCAAGGGATTAGGGAAAGTTCCAGCACTGAGTAAGATTGGCACTGTTCTCCATATAACATCTCTCTCCTTAGAGTTCATGATCGATCTTTTGATGTGAATAAATGCTATGTTTCATAGAAAATGTTCTAGTCATCATTTTACTATGTTTTCTCTCAGCTTCTAAGGAGAAAAGTTTCTCACTTGGTTTTAAGAATTCCTTTTTTTGAATATAAATGGAAGGAGAACTTCCAAAATCATTTTATGAGGGCAGCATTACCTTGATCCCAAAACCAGACAAAGACCCCATCGAAAAGGAGAATTACAGACCAATATCCTTGATTGGGGTGAACACGGGTGCAAAAATTCTCACCAAAATACTAGCCAATAGGCTCCAACAGTACATTAAAAGGATTATTCACCATGACCAAGTGGGATTTATTCCTGGGCTGCAAGGTTGGTTCAACATCCATAAATCTATGTGATACATTAATAAAAGAAAGACAAGAACCATATGATACTCTCAATAGATGCCAAAAAAGCATTTGACAAAGTACAGCATCCTTTCTTGATCAAAACTCTTCAAAGTGTAGGAATAGAGGGTTCACACCTCAATATCATCAAAGCCATCTATGAAAAACCCACAGCAAATATCATTCTCAATGGGAAAAAACTGAGAGCTTTTCTGCTAAGGTCAGGAGCACTACAGGGATGTCCACTATCACCACTGCTATTCAACATAGTACTAGAAGCCCTAGCCTCAGCAATCAGACAACAAAAAGAAATAAAAGGCATCTGAATTGGCAAAGAAGAAGTAAAACTCTCACTCTTTGCAGATGATATGATACTTTATGTGGAAAACCCAAAGACTCCACTCCAAAACTGCTAGAACTCATACAGGAATTCAGTAAAGTGTCAGGATATAAAATCAATGCATGGAAATCAGTTGCATTTCTATACAACAACCACAAGACAGAAGAAAGAGAAATAAAGGAGTTCATCCTACTTACAATTGCACCCCAAACCATAAGATACCTAGGAATAAATGTAACCAAAGTGGCAAAGAATCTGTACTCAGAAAACTATAAAGTACTCATTAAAGAAATTGAGGAAGGCACAAAGAAATGGAGAAATGTTCCATGCACATGGATTGGAAGAACAAATGTTGTGACAATGTCTATGCTGCCTAAAGCAATCTACACATTTAATGCAATCCCTATCAAAATCCCATCAATTTTTTTCAAAGAAATGGAATAAATAACCCTAAAATTTATATGGAACCAGAAAAGACCCCAAATAGCCAGAGGAATATTGAAAAAGAAAACTAAAAGTGGTGGCATCACAATTCCAGACTTCAAGTTCTATTACAAAGCTGTCATCATCAAGACAGTATGGTACTGGCACAAAAACAGACACATAGATCAATGGAATAGAACAGAGAGCTCAGAAATGGGCCCTCGGGGCACCTGGGTGGCTCAGTGGATTAAGCCTCTGCCTTCAGCTCAGGTCATGATCTCAGGGTCCTGGGATGGAGCCCCATATCGGGCTCTCTGCTCGGCGGGGAGCCTGCTTCCCCCTCTCTCTCTGCCTGCCTCTCTGCCTACTTGTGATCTCTCTCTGTCAAATAAATAAATAAATAAATAAATAAATAAAAGAAATGGGCCCTCAACTCTATGGTTAACTAATCTTTGACAAAGCAGGAAAACATTTTCAATGGAAAAAAGACAGTCTCTTCAAAAAATGGTGTTGGGAAAATTGGACAGCCACATGCAGAAGAATGAAATTGGACCATTTCCTTACATGACACACAAAAATAGACTCAAAATGGGTGAAAGACCTCAATGTGAGACAGGAATCCATCAAAATCCTTGAGGAGAACACAGGCAGAAACCTCTTTGGCCTCAGCCAGAGCAACTTCTTTTTCTTTTTCTTTCTTTTTTTTTTTTTAGATTTTATTTTTTAAATTTTTTAAATTTTATTTAATTTTATTTTTTTCAATGTTCCAAAATTCACTGTTTATGCACCATATTCAGTGCTCCATGCTATATGTGCCCTCCATAATACTCACCACCAGGCTCACCCAACCTCCCACCCCCATATTCAGTGCTCCATGCTATATGTGCCCTCCATAATACTCATCACCAGGCTCACCCAACCTCCCACCCCCACCCCCCCCAAAACCCTCAGTTTGTTTCTCAGAGTCCCCAGGGTGGGATTTAACCATGAGATGCAAGGGTGGTTTAACATTCTCAAATCAGTCAATGTGATAGAATGAACCAATAAGAGAAGAGAGAAGAACCACATGGTCCTCTCAATTGATGCAGAAAAAGCTTTTGACAAGATACAGCATCCATTTCTAGGGCACCTGGGTGGCTCAGTGGGTTAAGCCTCTGCCTTCAGCTCAGGTCATGATCTCAGGGTCCTGGGATCGAGTCTCACATCGGGATCTCTGCTCAGCAGAGAACCTACTTCCTCTTCTATCTCTCTCTCTGCCTGCCTCTCTGCCTACTTGTGATCTCTCTCTGTGAAATAAATAAAATCTTAAAAAAAAAAAGATACAGCATCCATTCCTGATTAAAACGATTCAAAGTACAGGGATAGGGGGAACATTCCTCAACTTCATAAAATGTATCTATGAAAAACCCACAGCAAATATCATCCTCAATGGGGAAAAGCTGACAGCCTTCCCTTTGAGATCAGGAACACGACAAGGATGTCCACTCTCACCACTGTTATTCAACATAGTACTAGAAGTCCTAGCAACAGCAATCAGTCAACAAAAAGAAATAAAAGGTATTCAAACTGGCAAAGAAGAAGTCAAACTCTCTCTCTTCACAGATGACATGATACTTTACATGGAAAACCCAAAAGACTCCATCTCCAAACTACTATAACTCATACAACAAAAAACCACAAAACGTTCAGGAATACATAGGAACAAGTTTTTACACCAGTGAGGAAAAGATGATTTGTTAATTAACTGTATGGAAATGATCTAGTGAGGTAGAAAACTAATGTTGACTCTTATTTTTGACCAAGTAAAACACAAATTCCATATGTATTAAGAATCTAAGTAGAAAAAGTATTAGGGAAATTTGGAATGATATGTGTATGAAGCTAGAGTGGGGTGTGCTGCCCTAAGGCAAAACAAAAACTCACCAAGACATTAAAAACTTAATTACTAGAACTCATGCAGCAATTCAGTAATGTGGCAGGATATGAAATCAATGTGCAAAAATCAGTTGCTTTCTTATACACTAACAATGAAAATATAGAAAGGGAAATTAGAGAATTGATTCCATTTACTATGGCACCGAGAACCATAAGATACCTGGGAATAAACCTAACCAAAGAGATAAAGGATCTGTACTCAAAAAACTACAGAACACTCATGAAAGAAATTGAAGAAGACACAAAAAGATGGAAGGGCATTCCATGCTCATGGATCAGAAGAATAAACATTGTTAAAATGTCTATACTGCTTAGAAGCATCTATATTTTCAGTGCCATCCCAATCAAAATTCCACCGGCTTTTCTCAAAGAGCTGGAACAAACAATCCTAAAATTTGTATGGAACCAGAAGAGACTCCGAATTGCTAAGGAAGTGTTGAAGAAGAAAAACAAAACTGGGGGCATCATGTTGCCTGATTCTAAGCTTTACTACAAAGCTGTGATCACCAAGACAGCATGGTACTGGCACAAAAACAGACACATAGACCAGTGGAACAGAACAGAGAGCCCAGATATGGACCTTCAACTCTATGTTTAGATAATCTTTGACAAAGCAGGAAAAAATATCCAGTGGAAAAAAGATAGTCACTTCAATACATGGTCCTGGGAAAATTGGACAGCTATGTGTAGAAGAATGAAACTCAACCATTCTCTTACACCATACACAAAGATAAACTTGAAGTGGATGAAAGACCTCAGCATGAGGCAGGAATCTATCAAAATCCTAGAGGAGAACATAGACAGTAACCTCTTTGACATCGGCCACAGTAACTTCTTTCAAGATATGTCCCCAAAGGCAAAGGAAACAAAAGTGAAAATGAACTTTTGGGACTTCATCAAGTTCAAAAATTTCTGCACAGCAAAGGAAACAATCAACAAAACAAAGAGGCAACCCATGGAATGGGAGAAGATATTCGCAAATGATACTACAGACAAAGGGCTGATATCCAAGATCTATAAGGAACTCCTAGAACTCAACACACAAAAAACAGATAATCACATCAAAAAATGGGCAGAAGACATGAATAGACACTTCTCCAAATAAGACATACAAATGGCTAACAGACACATGAAAAACCGTTCATCATCATTAACCATCAGGGAGATTCAAATCAAAACCACATTGAGATAACACCTTACACCAGTTAGAATGGCCAAAATCAACATGACAGTAAACAAGTGTTGGAGAGGATGTGGAGAAAGGGGAACCCTCTTACACTGTTGGTGGGAATGTAAGTTGGTGCAGCCACTTTGGAAAACAGTGTGGAGTTTCCTTAAGAAATTAAAAATAGAGCTTCCTTATGACCCTGAAATTGAACTACTGGGTATTTACTCCAAAGATACAGATGTAGTGAAAAGAAGGGCCATCTGTACCCCAATGTTCATAGCAGCAATGGCCACAGTCGCCAAACTGTGGAAAGAACCAAGATGACCTTCAACGGACCAATGGATAAAGAAGATTTGGTCCATATATACAATGGCGTATTATGCCTCCATCAGAAAGGATGAGTACCCAACTTTTGTATCAATATGGACAGGACTGGAAGAGATTATACTGGGTGAAATAAGTTAAGCAGAGAGAGTCAAGTAGCATATGGTTTCACTTACTTGTGGAGCATAAGGAATAACATGGAAGACATTGGGAGATAGAGACGCAGCAATGTCCTAGAAACATTGCCAAAGGCAAGGGAAGCAAGGGCAAAAATGAACTATTGGGACTTCATCAAGATCAAAAGCTTTTGCACATCAGAGGGAACAGGCAACAAAACCAAAAGACAACTGACAAAATGGGAGAAGATATTAGAAAATGACATATAGGGCAAATGACATAAAGAGCTAGTATCCAAAATCTTTAAAGAACTTATCAAACTCAACACCCAAAGAACAAATAATTCAATCAAGAAATGGGCAGAAGACATGAACAGACATTTCAGCAAAGAAGACAACCAAATGGCCAATAGACACATGAAAAAGTGCTCAACATCACTTGGCATCAGGGAAATACAAATCAAAGCCACAGTGAGACACCACCTCACACCAGTCAGAATGGCTAAAATTAAAGTCAGGAAATGACAGATGTTGGTGAGGATGTGGAGAAAGGGAAACCCTCCTACACTGTTGGTGGGAATGCAGGCTGGGCAGCCACTCTGGAAAACAGTATGGAAGTTACTCAAAAAGTTGAAAATAGAGCTACTCTATGACCCAGCAATCGCACTACTGGGTATATACCCTAAAGATACAAATGTAGTGATTCAAAGGGACACGTGCACCTGAATGTTTGTAGCAGCAATGTCCACAATAGCCAAACTATGAAAAGAACCTAGATGTCCATCAACAGATATATATATATATATATCTCACATCTTCTTTACCCATATATATATATATATACATATATATATATATTTATACACACACACGCGCGCGCTCACACACACACACACACACACACACACACACACACCCACAATGGAATACTATGCAGCCATCAAAACAAACAAAATCTTGACATTTTCCATGACATGGATGGAACTATAGGGTATCATGCTAAGCAAAGTAAGTAAATCTGAGAAAGACAGGTATCATATGATCTCTCTGATATGAGGAATTTTTGAGGCAGGGCTGGGGGTTGTGGAGTGTAGGGAGGGAAAAAAAATGAAACAAAGTGGGATCGGGATGGAGACAAACCATAAGAGACTCTTAATCTCATGAAACAAACTGAGGGTTGCTGGGGGGTGAGGGGAGTATGAATAGGATGGCTGGGTTATGGACATTGGGGAGGGTATGTGTTATGGTGAGTGGTATGAAATGTGTAAGCCTGATGATTCACAGACCTGTACCCCTGGGGCAAATAATACATTATATGTTAATTTAAAAAAGAATTCCTTTTTTTGGTATTTTAACCATTTTTTTCTATTTATATTTCCCATTTTCTATTTTCATTTAGTTTAATCTCTAGGCCTATAAGGAGATTAATCATATTAAGAATTGGTAACACATAGGAAAAGAAAATAAACTGTAGATACAACAAATGTTTACTGTCCACTATTGAACAGAGGCAACAGGTTGAATTTAAGTTGTCGGCAAAGGTACCTGCTTCATGCATAAGAGATGAGAATGTCACAGAATGTCATTAAGTAGTGGAATGAACCCAACTTCATGGATTCAAGTTTAGGCTTATAAAGTTACATTGAGGAACATGATAAAAAGGTAAAAGACTCTCCTATGAAGAAACATTTTGAGCAGCTAAACTTAGAATTAGTCAATAGTACTAGAAATTAAATGGTAGGTGAATTTCCAAAGAAATTCTCTGTAAGTTATGATTGTACTCCTAACCACATAATGAATTTATATATACTTCCTAAGTAGCCCAAGTCAACCACTGTCCTTTTGATTTATGGTCACTGACAGGGCTTAGGCATTTTTAAATTCATCACCTAAGACTGAGAGTTAGCCTTTTTCTCCTGATTTCCTTACAAACCATTCAAACTCTCAGTAGTGCCCCTACCTACCATCTGCACCAAGAATGCCCTAGATTAATTCTGAAGGTTTGGTTGGCTTTTAATCAGTGACTGCATGAATGGAACAGACAGGATGTGAAAATCACAGTAAATTTCAAGAAAGGATGCTAAAATGTATTTAAAAAAAAAATACCCTGCTCTTCAGAACATGTTCTCAGTGTAAGATGTTATTATGAAATGAATTGAACATAGTAAACCATTTACAATTGGTTGGTCTCCTGCTACTTAGATCAGTCTTATACATTTGGGAAAGAATGGAAGTTGTGAAGTAGGAGCAGTTGATTTTATAAGTATTCTTGGTTACAGTAGCAGAGTCTCGGCTATCCAGGCAAGTGCCTTCCTAGCTATGCTGTTCAGATTTTCTATTTCCTCATGATTCAGTCATGAATATAGATATAGATATATAGATATCAATATATCTTCTGTATCCATTCATCAAATAAAAAGCTTCTGCACAGTGAAGGAAACAATCAACAAAGCTAAAAGTTCACCTACAGAATGGGAGAAAGTATTTGCAAATGACATACCTGATAAAGGGTTAGTATCCAAAATATATAAAGAACTCACAAAACTCAATACCTCAATGAACAAAGAATCCAGTTAAGGAACGGACATAAGGTATGAATAGACATTTTTCCAAAGAAGACACACAGATGGCCAACAGTCACATGAAAAGATGATCAACATCACTAATCATCAGGGAAATGCAAAACAAAACGAAAATGAAATATCACATCACACCTGTCAGAATGGCTAAAATTAACAACACAGGGAACAACAGGTGTTGAAGAGATGTGGAGAAAGGGGAACACTCGTGCATTGTTGGTAGGAGTGCAAACTGCGGCAGCCACTGTGGAAAACAGTATGGATGTTCCCCAAAAAGTTAAAAATAGAATTACTTTATGATCCAGCAATTGCTCTACTAGTTTTTACTCAAAGATACAAGAATATGAAATCAAAGGGATACCTGCACCCTGATGTTTATAGCAGCAATAACAACAAGGGCCAAATTATGGAAAGAGCCCAAATTTCTTTTAGTTTATTCTAGCTGGAGTTCTTTCAGCTTCTTGTTATCTGTATGTCAATTCTTTTCCTCTGATTTGGGAAATTGTTATTTCTTCAAATAAGCTCTCTGCTTTTTTCTCTTTCTCTTTTCCTTCTGAGAGTTCCATAATGCAGATACTGATAACTTGATAATGTCCCATAAGTTCTTTAGCCTCTCCTCACTTTTCTCCATTCAATTTTCTTTTTGCTCTTTGTCTTGATGATTTCAAATAATCTATGTTCAAGTTTGGTGATTCTTCCTTCTGCCTGACAAATTCTGTTGTTGAACCCTACTAATGATTTTTTTCAGTTCAGTTATTGTATTTTTCAGCTTCAGAATTTCCATGTAATCTTTTATAGTTTTTACCTCTTGGTTGATATTCTCATTTTGTTTATGCATCATTTTTCTGAATTTGTTTTGTTGTCTATCTGTGTTCTCTTTTTACCTCACTGAGCATCTTTATGGCAGTTATATGAAATTCTTTGTCAGGCAGCTCATAGATCTGCATTTCTTTAAAGTCAGTTTCTGGAGTTTTATTTTGGTCTTTTAGTTGGGCCATATTTTCCTGTTTAAATTGATATGCTTTGTAATTTTTTGCTGGGAACTTGGCATTTGAAAAAACAACCACCTCTCTAAGTCTTTGCCTACTGACTTAATGCAAGGAAAGACCTTCACCAATCTGCCTGGCTGAGAACTAGGGATTTACTCCCAAGGACAGAGCCAAGAGATAACATCCTAAATGGTTAACATCATAAAGGTGAGGAATTCTCTAGGAGCCAATGTAACTTTTTATAACAACAAACATTGACTATTTCCTCATAGAACCAAAGTCCAAATTACCATGTATGTTCCTCTACCTCTCTGAGCCTCAGATTCTTCATCTTAAAAATGCAGATAATAACAGTATCCTACCACAAAATGTTGTGAGGATGAAATGAGATAATACATTAGTGGGATTTATATAATGTGGCTTACACTGCACAAAATAAAGTTTTCATTGCCCCTCCACTAGCCCACCCAACACCGAGTCATTTGAAAATGCTAATCTATATTTTCTTGACATTGAGTAATGTCTTCCTCTTCACTGTTTCTACAAACAAACCTAAAAATATCTGTAATAATGTAAATCTGGCTTTGATGGCTCTGGGAACTTCATAACGTGATCTGCAAAACATGACTGACCCAACCCTTACTTAGCTGCACATACCCCACTGACCCTGCTGCTTGCCTTCCCCTACATGACTTGCCATAGTTGAGCATTTTTGTCCCAATGAAATTCCAAGTTTCTATCCATGAAGTCCTGCTCTCCTGAGCCTCAACTGAATTAGTAGAACAGGGAAGATAAATTTCACTTTGAATTTTGATCCTCAAATACGCTTTTTTTTTCCAAAATGGTTTGATTTCTTTCTTTGAGAAAAAATCATTTGCCATATGTCCCAAAGGATGCTTCAATACCTCAATTCATTGTCTTTTCTAGCTTCTTTCCTTTTCATGATGAGTGAGCCTCCACTGAACTATCTTTGAAATTCTACTTGTCAGGAATACAGCCAAAATATTGAAACAGATGTCAAAAATTATTTTCTCAACTTGGAATCATTAAATAGATCTCTATTCATAGACAATATTAAATATAATTACATGATGTAACTGAATTTTAAATCTAATGTTTTCTTTCCAAAACATCTGAAACAATGTTTTAATATGAGACTTTCATTGCTCCAGTGTGTCTCTTGCCCACAAATGGCTTCTCTTTTGTCTTAAATTTCAAACTTTAAAGTACTTTTAAACAAGAGAAGCTCACCAAAGACATTAAAATTGTAGTCATCCCCTGATTTCTCAGCTTCTCCAAGCTAGAGTCAGTACCATTACTTCTAATTTCAAGGTCAGGGGTACCTCCTTACTACCAAGCCTGCTTAATCCTGAGTTAATCCTGGTCAGACTGACATTAGATGTATGAGCATGACCCAACTCATTCAGAATCTGGAATCTGTCATGTTATCCAAGGCGTGGCATGTTTTAGTGAGCCCTATAGCTAGATGTGTGTGGTCTTTGAGTAACAAGTTTTCCTTAGTGCTCCCATCACTGTTTTATTCATCTGTCCATACAACTGGCCTTCAGTTTTTTTGCTGTTTTTTTAACCTCCCCTCTTACCAGATATTTACTTTCTCCTCTGATAAAATCCATCAGATTGAATGGATAAAGATCTCTCTCTCTCTCTCTCTCACCCACACACACAGGAATATTACTCAGCCATCAAAAATAACGAAATTGTGCTATTTTACAACAATGTGGATGGAGCTAGAGTGTATTATCTTAAGTGAAAAAGTCAGTCAGAGAAACAAAATTCCATATGATTTCACTCATATGTAGAAATTAAGAAACAAAGCAGATGAACAAAGGGGAAGGCAGAAAAAGAGAGGGAGGCAAACCATAAGAGACTCTTTTTTTTTTAAGATTTTATTTATTTATTTGACAGAGATCACAAGTAAGCAGAGAGGCAGGCAGAGAGAGAGAGGAGGAAGCAGGCTCCCCACTGAGCAGAGAACCCGACATGGGGCTCGATCCCAAGACCATGAGATCATGACCTGAGCCGAAGGCAGAGGCTTTAACCCACTGAGCCACCCAGGCGCCCCCCATAAGAGACTCTTAATGATAGAGAACAAACTGAGGATTGATGGAGGTAACAGGTGGATGGTCGGGCTAGACAGGTGTTGGGTATCAAGGAGGGAACTTGTTGAGCTGAGAATTGGGTGTTATATGTAAGTGAGGAGTCACTAAATTCTACTGATACCAATATTACACTATATGTTAACTAACTAGAATTTAAATAAAAACTTGAAACAAAAAAAACACCATAAAACTCCATCAAATTGACTGAAAACCTGGCATCTTGGGTCTTGTAAGACACCTATATCAAGGGACTGGATTAGCATTATCTGTGTGAGTTAGTACTACAAATATAGACTATCACATAGAGTGGTTAAGGACTTGGGCTACTGCACCATGGACCTTTGTGTAAGTCTTAGCTATAGGCTCAGCACAAATATTGTCTTGGAGTCCTGATTTCCTCATGTTTAAAGTGAGATAATACTATCCATTCTTATAGGGTTGTTGTGAATAATGAATGAGTTAATGAAGATAATGCACCTATAAGAGTATGTGGCATTTAGCAAATGCTCATTAATATGAACTGCTACAATTCACTGACTATACAGAACCGTGATATTTTCACATTTAAATTTGAGGATTACCTAGTACCTAAAATTTCCAGCTATTATGAACTCTTTATACTCTCTAGATTATATGTTCCCTATGTAGAGCAAATTTGCATATGCTTTATTTCACTTTTTGACACAGGAGTCCAACCGATCCAGTATTTGTCTCTCTCCCAGCACCTGCTCTACACATATTATTCTACCTTTCCCCAGCATGAGAATACATGTTTCTCACCAAAGCCTAGCTAGGTATAACAGCTGTGGAACTGGTAATCATGGAGCTCAACCTAACAAAACATTAAAACACAGGACCCCTTTCACAGAGTATGTTCCTCAAATTATGCCTATGTGAGAAACTGGCATACTTACCTTCAGGGATAGAGGATCTTTTGTGCTTTCTGAGCTGAATAAGACATGTAGCTGGTGCAATTCACTAAAGACTTTAAGACTTGTCAGTGAGCAAGGCAGAAAGCAAGTTATCCCTGCTGTACCTCCTTCCCAACATCCTATTGAAAAATCAGAGAAGACACACAGAAACAGAAGATAGACTACAGAGAAGAGCAGCCCATAAGTTGAAAGCTCCATCGTGGTGGAAGAGCCACTAAATGTATTTTTTTGTGGGAAGTTATTAAAGGATAGTTAGAAGAAGGGAAGAATAACTTTTCCCACATGCTGGGTTAATGCAGACATTGCAGATGCAACTAATTCCTGCAGAACTACACAGAGTGACTACCTATCTCACTTTGCTTATAATGGTCTTTTATACCCATTTTTCTGATATAAGTATTAATATAGTGCCCCTTTCACTGTCAAACCATCCCAATTTGGACAATATATAGTTTCTCTAGGACTACCAAGTGCCTCAATAAAACATATAGAATTTATTAATGGCCTCTTAATATATATTTATACATATTTTAACAAGTTTACCCTAAAGTCACATAATGGCTCCCTCTAGTAACATGAAGTTTTTTTTTTTTTGTCTCACCTGAAAAGTATGTACATTTTGGAGGATGCTCTGTCAATTATGAACTAGCCAAGGTTTGTTTCCATTCTTACTAGCACTTTCTCAGATATTGAAACAACTCTAAAATAACATGGCAGGAAAAAAAAAGGCAGAGGAGGCATCACCGCAGGGAAGAATTTTAATGCCTGAAAAATGTTTTATTTTTCAGACAAATGGTGAAAAATTTAGACTTCATGCTTGTTTGCAAGAGCAAAGGAGAATATCTATGAAACAGGAATAAGAATGAAAAAGAGAGATCAAGCTGAGGAAAAGAAAAATTTGCAAATGGATACTAAAATAAGCCAACGATGACATATAAAAATATTTTAATACAGCAATTTGGACTGGAGGTAATAATTGACAAAATGTGAAAGAAAGTTCAATCAGCAAAGTAGAAGAAAATTTAAGAAATGGTAATAACACAAAATCAATGGGATTTAGAGGACCAAAGAATTGTAGGTGTTCAGAGGAGAAACTAGAACAATAGGAACCCAAACAGTAAAGAAAGATAAAACAAAAGAAAATATTCCCTCACTGATAAACAGATGTGCATATACAGATTGAAAGTACTCATAAATATTCAGTAAAAATTAATGAAAAGAAACTCATACCTTGGGATAGCTTTGCAAAACCTGTAAATTTTAATATCATACTTATAAATCATCAAAGCAGGAAAAATGTTTACTGGAAATTCAGGAAAATCAACCTGAACAGTTTTCTACTTAGAAAAAAACTAAATACAAGAAGAAGATGAAGAAATTCCTACCATATTTTGAAGGATAAAAAATTGTGACCTAAGACTTGTACCCAACTGACCTGTGATGCATGTGGGAAGAAAACAATGATGTTCTAAACTAGTGGTACTATCATTCTGCCTTTTTCTACCTCATAACACATACAGAAAAAGATGTTTCTATGACATAATAAGGTAAGCAGATGTGGCTGTTCACAACAAGAAACTATTGGCCTGACGCTCTGGCTGACCCAAACTATGATCTACCACCCCAGAGTTGAAGGGGGTCAATTCCCCAGCACATGTCACCCATTTTTGGTACGACTTTACCCTATGATACATGAGTTGGGAAGCTCTCTTCTCAGATGTACAAGGATTCACAAAACATGATTCTTGTTCCTTCTTCAGTAGAAACTACCTTAATTGTACATGATCTGTGAGAAAGATGAAGGTAGGATCTACGAATGATAATATTTTGAAGAAGGTGACAGGAGGGGTATTAAAGCCAACTAATGGGCACATGGGTGGCTCAGTGGGTTAAGCCTCTGCCTTCAGCTCAGGTCATGATCTCAGGGTCCTGGGATTGAGGCCCGCATCGGGCTCTCTGCTCAGCAAGGAGCCTGCTTCCCTTCCTCTCTCTCTCTGCCTGCCTCTCTGCCTACCTGTGATCTCTCTCTCTGTCAAAAAAAAAAAAATCTTAAATCTTAAAGCCAACTAAATATAGGTGTTTGAAATGAACAGCTGCTAGAGATACAGGTAGTGCATTGACTCCAAAAGCCTAAAACTGTTCTTGAAAATGATTCATATGACTACAAATTATATTTCTATTATTTTGGGTTTTTAAGTATATATTAACTTAAAACTCAAAGTGCCATGAACAAGACCATTGCTGCTGAAGCAGATGGACAATTGTTATCTCTTGTCTTGCTCCCTCTGTAGTATCTGTAACTGATTTTTAAAAAATAAGTTTTCAGAATTATATTAGTTATTAAAATATATATGTACGTGGGGATGGGGGAATGGGTGAAATAGGTGATGGGGATTAAGGAGTGTACTTGTCTTGATGAGCACAGGGTGTTGTATGGAAGTGTTGAATTAGTATACTGTACACCTGAAACTCATATAACACTGTATGTTAACTGACTGGAATTAAAATAAAAACTTAAAAAAATAAAATTACAGTGAGTATAAACTCTCAAAAAATACATAAGTGTTTGAAATTAGAGATAAAAGGAAGCTCTTCCAACCTGTCCCCTAATTGTAATCCTCAAAGATAAGTACTACTAAACATTTATAGTTTATTCTTAAAAAGTCATCTATATTATGCCATATGATAATGTATTGTAAGTAACTGACAATTAGATTTTCTTATTGGAATGGAAGTGCTTGACAATAAGCTTTTGTCTGCCAAGGCCTCCATTTTAATGATATCTATCTGGAATAAACACGTTGCCAGCTACACATCTGGATAAAGAGCCAGGCCACCCCATCCATGAAGTTTCTTTTTTAGAAAGCCCTGGGTGGCCTAGATGACTGACCTTCTCAATGACCTTGTTTTTCCTTTCCCACACTTCAAATTCCTTCTTTTATGTTTAAAATTCACCAATAAAGAGTGAACTTGTGAAACTCTAGGCCCCCACCCTCAACCTTAATAAAGGAACATCAGGCCAGCATGATCTTTCTCCTTTTCTCTTTCCATGACTGCGCTGTGTGGCCTCGGGCATGTCATGTACCCTTACAGGACTTGTGAGTAATAAACCTTGCATTTTCAAAGTTCCCTGGTGGTTGTTGCTCAGGTATGTCTTGCAATCATAATACAAACTACAAGGGTCAGTCCAGCCACAACACTGGGTCCTGCTGGAGAAATGTCGTTGGAAGTCGACACAAGGAGTGCAGCCCAGGTGACCATCCCAGGCACTCCTAACTGATAGCATCACTATAGATAGGCTGAGACTGACACAAAACAGGCAGGTCAGATGACATGTAACCCGTGTAATGCAGTTTGTTTATTATTCATATTGTGTCATTTGAAGTATTTCAGATGACATGTTGCATGTGCTATGTAATTTTTTGTTTCTACAAATATGGGATATGATATATGTTGTTTATTTTTTTTAATTAATATATGTTGGACACATTTGTCATGTCATTTCCTATATATCTCTCATCATTCCTTTCAGTTGGTGCACAGTATTCCATTGTGCCCTCATATTAGCATTTCCTATTTTACTTATCAAGTACCTCATTGACTGAGACTGGAATGTGTCCTCCTTTAAAAATTTTTAATAATGTACTATTGAACATCCTTACAAATGCATCTTTATTTTTGTTTTTTTAATTTAAATACAAGTTAGTTAACACATAGAGTACTACTGGTTTCAGGAGTAGAATTTAGTGATTCATCACTTACATACAACACCAGTACTCATCACAAGTGCCCTCCTTAATGCCTATCACCCATTTAGCCCAGCTTCCCACTCATCTCCCCTCCAGCAACCCTTGGTTTGTTCTCTATTGTTAAGAGTATCTTGTGTTGCCTTCCTCTCTGTTTTTTGTCTTATTTTACTTTTCCTTCCCTTACCCTATGTTCATCTGTTTCGCTTCCTAAATTCCACATATGAATGAAATCATATGGTATCTATCCTTTTCTGACTAATTCATTTCACTTAGCATAATACATTCTAGTTCCATCCGTATCTTTGCAAATAGCAAGATTTCATTCTTTTGGATCACCAAGTAATCAACTGTTAACACACACACACATATTATTGTGTATATATACATACACACAATATTACACACACACACACACACACACACACACACACACACACACCACTTCTTCTTTTTCCATTCATCAGTCAATCGCCACTTGGTCTCTTTCCATAATTTGGCTATTGTTAGTAGTGCTACTATAAACACTGGGGTGCATGTGCCCCCTTTGAATACACACTTTTGAATCCTCTGGATAAATACCTGGAAGGGCAATTGCTAGATCATATGGAAGTTCTATTTTTTTTTAAGATTTTATTTATTTATTTGACAGACAAGAGATCACAAGTAGGGAGAGAGGCAGCCAGAGAGAGAGGAAGGGAAGCAGGCTCCCTGCTGAGCAGAGAGCCCGATGTGGGTCTCGATCCCAGGACCCTGAGATCATGACCTGAGCTGAAGGCAGAGGCCCTAACCCACTGTGCCACCCAGGTGCCCCTGGAAGTTCTATTTTTAACTTTTTGAGGAACCTCCGAACTGTTCTCTAGAGTGTAGCACTAGTTTGCATTCCCACCAACAGCACAAGAGCACTCCCCTTGCTCCACATCCTCACCAACACCTGTTGTTTCTTGTGTTCTTATTTTTAGCCATTCTGACAGGTGTGAGATGGTATCTCATTGTGGTTTTGATTTGAATTTCCCTGATGCCGAGTGATGTGGAGCATCTTTTCATGTGTCTATTAGCCATCTGAATGTCTTCTTTAGAAAAGTGTCTATTTATGTTTTCTGCCCATTTCTTTCTTTTCTTTTTTTTCCTGCCCATTTCTTAACAGGATTATTTTGGGGGAGGGTGTTGAGTTTGCTAAGTTCTTTATAGATTCTGAATACTAGCCCTTTATCCTATATGTCATTTGCAAATATCTTCTCCTATCCCATTGGTTGCCTTTTAGTTTTGCTGTTTCCTTTGCTGTGCAGAAGCTTTTCATCTTGATGAAGTCCCAATAGCTCATTTTTGCTTTTTTCCCCCTTGCCTCAGGAGATGTGTTTAGTAAGAAGTTGCAGCTGACGGCAAAGAGGTTGTTGCCTGCTTTCTCTTCTAGGATTTTGAAAGTTTCCTGTCTCACATTAAGGTCTTTCATCCATTTTGAATTTATTTTTGTGTATGGTGAGAGAAAGTGGTCTAGTTTCATTCTTCTGCGTGTGGCTGTCCAATATTCCCAACTCCATTTGTTGAGGAGATTGTCTTTTTTCCCATTGGATATTCTTTTTTTTTAAATTTTTAAATCATTTTTTAAAATTTATTTTCAGCATAACAGTATTCATTGTTTTTGCACCACACCCAGTGCTCCATGCAATCCATGCCCTATCTAATACCTACCACCTGGTTCCCCCAACCTCCCACCCCCCCACCTCTTCAAACCCTTCAGATTATTTTTCAGAGTCCATAGTCTCTCATTGTTCACCTCCCCTTCCAATTTCCCCCAACTCCCTTCTCCTAACTCCCCATGTCCTCCATGCTATTTGTTATGCTCCACAAATCAGTGAAACCATATGATAATTGACTCTCTCTGCTTGACCTATTTCACTCAGCATAATCTCTTCCAGTCCCGTCTATGTTGCTACAAAAGTTGGGTATTCATCCTTTCTGATGGAGGCATAATACTCCATAGTGTATGTGGGCCACATCTTCCTCATCCATTCGTCCGTTGAAGGGCATCTTGGTTCTTTCCACAGTTTGGCAACCATGGCCATTGCTGCTATAAACATTGGGGTACAGATGGCCCTTCTTTTCACTACATCTGTCTCTTTGGGGTAAATACCCAGTAGTGCAATAGCAGGGTCATAGGAAAGTTCTATTTTTAATTTCTTGAGGAATCTCCACACTGTTCTCCAAAGTGGCTGCACCAACTTGCATTCCCACCAACAGTGTAAGAGGGTTCCCCTTTCTCCACATCCCCTCCAACACATGTTGTTTCCTGTCTTGCTAATTTTGGCCATTCTAAGTGGTGTAAGGTGGTATCTCAATGTGGTTTTAATTTGAATCTCCCTGATGGCTAGTGATGATGAACATTTTTTAATGTGTCTGATAGCCATTTGTATGTCTTCATTGGAGAAGTGTCTGTTCATATCTTCTGCCTATTTTTTGATATGATTATCTGTTTTGTGTGTGTTGAGTTTGAGGAGTTCTTTATAGATCCTGGATATCAATCTTTTGTCTGTACTGTCATTTGCAAATATCTTCTCCCATTCCGTGGGTTGCCTCTTTGTTTTCTTGACTGTTTCCTTTGCTGTGCAGAAGCTTTTGATTTTGATGAAGTCCCAAAAGTTTGTTTTGGCTTTTGTTTCCTTTGCCTTTGGAGACATATCTTGAAAGAAGTTGCTGTGGCTGATATCGAAGAGATTACTGCCTATATTCTCCTCTAGGATTCTGATGGATTCCTGTCTCAAGTTAAGGTCTTTTATCCATTTTGAGTTTATCTTTGTGTACGGTGTAAGAGAATGGTCAAGTTTCATTCTTCTACATATAGCTGCCCAGTTTTCCCAGCACCATTTATTGAAGAGACTGTCTTTTTTCCACTGTATATTTCTTCCTGTTTTGTCGAAGATTAACTGACCATAGAGTTGAGGGTCCATATCTGGGCTCTCTACTCTGTTCCACTGGTCTATGTGTCTGTTTTTATGCCAGTACCATGCTGTCTTGGTGATCGCAGCTTTGTAGTAAAGCTTGAAATCAGGTAACGTGATGCCCCCAGTTTTGTTTTTCAACATTTCCTTAGCAATTCGGGGTCTCTTCTGGTTCCATACAAATTTTTGGATTATTTGCTCCAGCTCTTTGAAAAATACCAGTGGAATTCTTATACATTTACTATAGCACCAAGAACCATAAGATACCTGGGAATAAACCTAACCAAAGAGGTAAAGGATCTGTACTCAAGGAACTACAGAATACTCATGAAAGAAATTGAAGAAGACACAAAAAGATGGAAGACCATTCCATGCTCTTGGATCGGAGGAATAAACATTGTTAAAATGTCTATACTTCCTAGAGAAATCTATACTTTTAATGCCATTCCAATAAAAATTCCACTGGTATTCTTTTTTTTTTAAAGACTTTATTTATTTATTTGAGAGAGAATGAGTGAGAGAGAGCATGAGAGAGGAGAAGGTCAGAGACTCCCCAAGGCGCTGGGAGCTGGGAGCCCGATGTGGGACTCGATCCTGGAAGTCCAGGATCATAACCTGAGCCCAAAGCAGTCGCTCAACCAACTGAGCCACCCAGGTGCCCCTCCATTGGATATTCTTATCTGCTTTGTCAAAGATTAGTTGGCCATACAGTTGTGGGTCCATTTTGGGGTTCTCGATTCTGTTCCATAGATCTATGTGTCTCCTTTTGTACTAGTACCACACTGTCTTGGTGATGAGAGCTTTGTAATACAGATTAAAGTCTGGAATTGTGATGCCTCCTGCTTTGCTTTTCTTTTTCAACATTCCTTTGGGATTATTTGGGATCTTCTCTTGTTCCATACAAATTTTAGAATTGTTCGTTCCAGTTCTGTGAAAAATGCTGGTGGTATTTTGATAGGGATTGCATTGAATGTGTAGATTGCATTGGGCAGAATCAAGAGTCTCATATGGTTTTTCTCCCTTTCTGATTTTCTTCCCACTTAGTTTTCCCTCTCTTCCCCTATTGTCCTCTGCAGTATTCCTTATGTTCTACATAGGAGTGAAACCATATGATAATTGTGTTTCTTTGCTTGACTTCACTTGCGGAATACCCTCCAGTCCCATCCATGTCAATGCAAATGGTAGGTATTCATCTTTATGATGGCTGAGTAATATTCCATTGTATATATGAACTATATATTCTTTATCCATTTGTTGTAGGGCATCTTGGGTCCTTCTGCAGTTTGGCTATTCTGAAGCAGCAATGTATCATTTATTTCTGCTCTAATCTTTATTATTTCCCTTCTTCTGCTGGTTTTAGATTTTATTTGCTGTTCTTTTTCCAGCTCCTTTAGGTATAAATTTAGGTTGTGTATTTGACACTTTCTTGCTTCTTAAGGAGGCCTGTATTGCTATATACTTCCCTCTTTTGACCACTTTTGCTGTATCCTGAAGGTTTTGGACTGTCATGTGTTCATTTTCATTTGCCTCTATTTTTAAAAAATTTCTCCTCTAATTTCCTGGTTGACCTCTTCATTCTTTAGTAGGATGTTCTTTAACCTCCAAGTATTTGTGGTCCTTCCAAATTTCTTCTTGTGGTTGACTTCAAGTTTCATAGCATTGTGGTCCAAAAATGTCATGATCTCAGTCTTTTTATACTGGTTGAGACCTGATTCATGACCCAGTATATGATCTATTTTGGAGAATTTTCCATTGCAGTTGAAAAGAATGTGTATTCTGCTGCTTTAGGATGAAATGTTCTGAAAATGTCTGTTTAGTTCATCTGTTTCAGCATGTCATTTAAAGCCATTGTTTCCCTAGTGATCTTCCACTTAGATGTTCTGTCCATTGTTGGGAAAATGGTGTTAAAGCCCCCTACTATTATTATCAATGAGTTTCTTTAAGTTTGTTATTTTTGTTGGTTTTTGTTTTTTAAAGATTTATTTATCTATTTTAGAGAGAGAGAGTTGGGGGGAGGAAGAGAGAGAGAGAGAGAGAGGAGAGGAGCACAAGAAGAGAGTACAAGTGAATCTGCAGCAGACTACCTGCTGAGTGCAGAGCCTGATGCAGGGCAGTGTCCTATCCCATGACCCTGAGGATCATGACCTGAACCAAAATCAAGAGTCAGATATCCAATTGACTGAGCCACCAAGGCACCCCTCTTTATGTTTTTTATTAATTGATTTACACATCTGGCTGCTCCCTAGTTGGGGGCATCAAGATTTACAATTGTTAGATTTTCTTATTGGTAGATACCTTTATTGTGATATAGTCCCCTTCCTCATCTCTAATAACAGTCTTGCTTTAAAATCTAGTTTGTCTGATATAAGTATGGCAAGTCCAGATTTCTTTTCATGTCCATTAGCATGACAGATGGTTTTCCATCCCCCTCACTTTCAATCTGGAGGTGTCTTTGGGTCTAAAATTAGTCTCTTATAAGCAGAATATCAATGGGTCTTTTTCGTTTTTATCCATTGTGACACCCTATGTCTTTTGATTGGAGCATTGAATCTATGTACATTCAGAATGATTATTGACAGGTATGAATTTAGTGCCATTGTCCTGCAAAGTCACTGTTCCTTTGCATTGTGTTCTTTTCTAGTTTTGTTCCTTTTGGTCGCTCTTTCTCAAATTGTGGCTTTTATTATTTCTTGCAGAGCTGGTTTTGTGCACACAAACTCCTTTAGTTTTTGCATGTCTTGGAGACTCTATCTCTCCTTCTATTCTGAATAACAACCTGTTAGATAAAGTATTCTTGGCTGCATATTTTTTTTCCCCATTTAGCATGTTGAATATATCATGCTACTGCTTTTCAGGCCTTCCACGTTTCTGTGGACAGGTCTGCTGCTAAACTTATGTTTCTACCTTTGTAGGTTAAGGACCTTTTGTCCCTTGCTGCTTTCAGATTTCTCTCTTTATCTTTGTATTTTTCAAGTTTCACTATGATATATCTTGGTGTTGACCTGTTTTTGTTGACCTTTGAGGAGAGTTCTCTGTGCCTTTTGGACTTGAATGCTTATTTCCTTCACTAGATTAGGGGAGTTCTCAGCTATAATTTGTTCAACTAGACCTTCTGCCCCCATTTCTTGCTCTTCTTCTGGACTCCTATGATACAGATATTATTGTGCTTTGTGGAATCCCCGAGTTCCCTAAGTCTATATTCGTGATCTGACTTAGTAGTTTACTTTCCCTCTTCTTTTCAGCTTCATTATTTTCCATAATTTTATCTTCTATATCACCTATTCAATCCTCTGCACCTTCCATCCTCACTGTGATTACATCCAGTGGTTTCTGCATCTCAGTTATAGCATTTTTTATTTCAGCTTGACTGGTTTTTAAGTCTTTATCTCTGTAGACAGGGTTTATCTGGTGTCTTCTATGCTTCTTTCAAGCCCAGGTATTATTCTTACAATTGTTCTTCTAAATTCTTGTTCAGATATACTGGTTATATCTCTTTTGGGTAAATCTCTGGCTGTGATTTTTTGTTAATTTTTCTTTCAGGGAAAATTCCTCCATCTGGTCATTGTTTCTAGGTTTCTGTCTTTCACATATTAAGAAAGCTTGTTATGTTTCTTGATTCTGAGAATAATAATATCTTAAGGAGGGCTCATACACTGTCCAGAGCCTGGTGCTTCAAGAAGTGTTTCTAGTGTATGCTGTATGCACTCCATTGGTGTTTTGGCTGCTCTTTCCCACAGGTCAATCCTCTACAGAGCTCCTCCTTGCTTGCAATGGGGAATGTTTGGAACTTTAATTAGCTGTTTTTTTATTTGTTTGTTAAGATAAGCCTGGAAGAAAAAGAAAAGAAAAGAGAAAAGAAAAGGAAATAGAAAAGGGAAAAAGGTCTGACCCCCCAAAAAAGGGAAAAGGGACAAAAAAGCATACAAAGGACAAAGAAGAAACCATAAGCTTGATTCCAAGGAAATAGAAAGAAAGAAGGAATAAAGGGGGAAAAAAGAAGCCTGATTTAAAAAAGAGAGAGAGAGACAAGGAAACAAACAAAGCAACAAAGGAACAAAAAACTGTAAGTCTGACACCAAAGAAAAAGAAACAAAAAAAAAAGGAAGAAAAAAATATATATCAAAGAAAAAAGGAAAACAGAGAAAAGAACAGGAAAGGAAAGGAAAAGAAGAAAAGAAAAGAAAAGGAAAAGAAAAAGAAAAGAAAAGGAAAAGAAAAAGAAAAAGAAAAAGAAAAGAAGAGAAAAGAAATGAAGTGAAATCTTGGTCCTATTTCCACCAGAACTGAAGCTGATGCTTTGGAGCACTCTATGATCAGTAGACTTGGTACATGCAGGGGACCTATGTTGGTCTTCTGAGAGAGAGGCCAGCTGTGCTGGCTCACAGTTATATCTGCCCCTGCTGGCACAGGGGGTGGGGTTTGGTGTAAGAGACTCCAGCCTCCACTGTCAGTGCTGTGTTTCTCTCTGAGGTCAAACCATGCTGGGGGTGTGGGGCATCACCCCACCCTCTCATCCTGTCCCAGGGCAGCTGCTGCTGTTCAGGAGGTCCTCACAGAAAAGTGACAATTTCTCCTATGTCCTAGGCTTTTGTTAGATGTCTATGCTTGGCCCTTGGCTACTTGGTGCCACATTGCTCCTCTGTTTTATCTCTGGCTGGAGGCTAGGATTCAAAACTGCAAATCTTAAAGGGCCCAGCAAGGTGCAGACCTGCTCCACTCCCCCAGAAGAGAGCCTCCTTGTGTTCCTGGCACTTTTCTGCCCCAGAAAAGCAATCACACAGCATGCACACAGTTGCTGGAGTCTATTGTCCTGTGCAGTGAAAAGCTGTGATTGGGTTATCTGTCCTCTGCATGTGCACCTCTATCCCCTGTTGTTGAATGGTCACTCAGTGGCTCCTGTTCAGCCTTTTGTTCATGGAGAGTCAAAATAGCCCCTTCCAAATGTAATCCAGGAGGGCGAGCAATCTTTCCCAGTACAATCCAGGGGATCCCCTCACCAGGGTGTGCTGTGCAAACCCTACATGCTGTTCCCTCTCCTGCTGTCTCCCTCTGGCCCTGACTTCACCCTGTGCGCAGCACCTCGGCTTTTCTGTCCCCCGATCAACAGCTTTGAATCTCACATCTGTCACATTCTCCTTAATTATGCATATTGTTTTCTTAATCTTCATATTGATTTCCTAGTTGTTCAAAATGATTTGATGTTGATCTGTGTTCAAGGGACAAGGCAAACTCAGGGTTCTTCTACTACTCGGCTATCTTAACTCCTATAAATGTATCTTTAAATATTTGTGCATGCATTTCTATGTGATAAGTTTCTAAAAATAGAATTTCTGAGTTGGGGGTATGCTTTTAACGTTCAGAGTAATTGCTGTGTTGTCTTCTGAAAAGACACGACATTTTACAGTCAACCAACAATGACACAGTTTTCTGATATCTTTGTCAATAATGTAATTTACCATCCTTTCGCTTTGTCTTTTTTTGGTATGTGATAGGCAAAATACAGTGTATTTCATGGATTTTTACTGAGGTTATCCATCACTTAATATGTTTATTAACTACTTGTCTTTCTTCGGTGTGTATCTTATTCCCATTGTTGGTCCTCTTTTCCTTCCCAGTTTGTGTGTTTCCCTCAGAAATGTGTAAGAGCTATTTGCAAATTAACTGCAACAGTTCCCCATCTATTAAAGAGTTACAATTTTCCAAGAAATAGTCTTGGAAATGTTTGTCCTGTTTCTTGGTATATAAAACTTTAAAACTTTTAAGCCATTCTTTTTATCAGTATTTTCTTTAATGGCTCTTCTCCTAAGAAGAACTTCCTCACTCTAAGATTGCTCTTTTAGTCTCATATCCTGTGTCACTTTATTGTGTGGCCTGTTTATTACTCTAATCCTTATGATCCAAGTAAAGTTTGATGAACTGAGTCCTTCAACATTCATTCAAATATTCTCAGAAAAATGTCATTTTCCATGATCAAGATCTGGAGAAATATTAATTGTTTCTCACCTTTCTCTCTCATATCTGTCTACCTTCCTTTTACTTCCCTTCTACTGTGATACTTAATATGTATCTCATACTTACAGAAAGTGCTTGGCTTTCTCCCTAAATCTGCTCAACTGCCAATCTTCCACATATAAGTATAAATAACATCAATATCCACCTATTTCTTGGGCCAAAACCTAAGGGGCATTCTTAACTTCTCTCTTTTTTTCCTAGATGACATCCAATCCATCAACAGTGATGCTCAATCTACTTCCAAAATAGATCCTTCTTTCTTCTATCCTGGCCCTCCCCAACCTCTTCTCAAAACATCAGCCAGAGTGCTCTTTTGGAAATACATTTAATGTTATATCATTGCCCTTTAACCTCCTACAGTGGCCCTTCCCAATTACCCTTTGGTTATACCTTAGATTTTATAAAACAACTTGCAAGGGCCATCGTGATGTGGCTTCTGATTATATCTACAGGTTTATCCCTTACCTTTGGCTCCCTTCACATTTTATACTGATGAAAAACTCTAACCCTGCTCCTCCTCACATGGGCTTTATACATACCTTTATTTCTTCCTGAAGCATTTTCTCCTCCTGCTCCCATTTTTTAATGGCTCACTCTTAATTTTGTTTCAGGTGTCAGTTTTTCCCCTTACGTTAGGAAGCCATTTCTGACCACTAGCCCCCCAGATCACATTAGGTATCCCTGAAATATGCTATAATTGGCACACCAACAATAGGGGTAAAATAGTTTGTTTACATGTGTAAGTCTCTATTAAACTGTGAGTTCTGCAAGACCAGCAATTCTGTCAGCTTTATTTACTACTGTCTAATCTAGGGACGTCTTTAAAAAAATTTTTTTTGAGTATAGTTGACTCACAATGTTATATTAGTTTCAGATGTACAACCCAGTGATTAGATAACTCTATACATGGTTCAGTGTTCACCACAAGTGTAGCTTCCCTCTGCCACCATACAACACTATTACAGTATACTTGCACAGGGACATCTGACCAAATCTCTTATGAATCAATTAATGGATGGGATAAGTGATTTGCAAACCAGATTCTTCAAAGTTCTAAAAGCTCCTTATGGATAACTTGAAGAAGGAGATATAAAGGAGGAGAGAAGGTAATAGAAGGAGGGTTTCTGGAGCCTCAACCCCACTTCAAATACAGAAACTACACTTCTACCAATACTGCATATGAAACTTTTGCTTCTGATTTTGTTTAAGAAAAGAGCTTGGTGGGAAAAAATGTTTGATAAGCAATTGAGGTCCATGATATTAAAGATCCCTGAAAGCTCTGAATCCTGTAATTTCAATGGCTAGAATAATATAAGATGAAGGAATTAGACTCTAGTCTACATACAAAGGGTCTTCAAAGAGGTTTGTGCCAGACTTAGAACATTTTCAGACAATTCACCAGATCATTTACATTACTATATGAGACAATTGTTCAGTAAGCTATTTCTAGGAGGACACATTTCCCCCCACCCAAGAGTGCATATCCTACTGCCTAGAAACAAATTACTATGTCATGCCTGCAGAATTAGAATACTATTTTACTCAAACTGTTCTTCAAACCCATGACAGTTTCATTCCATTTTAGTTAGTAACCCAAATAAACCCATAAAATCCATAGCCTTTCTTTTGCCAATGGGAACCTCTTGATTCAGGAAATGTGATTGAATATAAAAGGAAATATTCAGA
Source organism: Enhydra lutris kenyoni (assembly GCF_002288905.1). Taxonomy (NCBI): domain Eukaryota; kingdom Metazoa; phylum Chordata; class Mammalia; order Carnivora; family Mustelidae; genus Enhydra; species Enhydra lutris. The sequence goes on along the minus strand of NW_019154149.1, from coordinate 4,583,288 downwards.
GAGGAAAGACACAATTGCACAACTAATTAAATCATTTGCCTCTTGCCTCAGAGGTTAATGAGCATACAAGCAGGGATCACAAAATGAAAATTAGACATTTTAGAAGTGAGATAAATAGGTGTTGTAATCTTGCTGTTAAAAGTTATTAAAGTTTTAATACTGTTCTATCACACACACACACACACACACACACACACACACACACACACAATTTTGTAATGTTTTCACATCATGAAGCAAAGGATTCAAGAAGTATCAGGGACTTTGAAGACAAATGGCATACATTTTCTGCTCATCAGATGTGGAAAAGAAGCCCAGGGAACAGAAACAACTAACCCCAATCAGGCAAGCAGTAGAAATAAGACTGGAAGTCAGGACTATGACTCTTAATTAGATTATCTGTCTTCGATACTTAATTTAACTTTATTCGTATTTTTAAAAATATATAATAATCTAAGAATAATATTCCCAATGAGGCAGGGAAGCACAGTAGAAAGAATACAGGTTTCAGAGGAAGTTAGATCTGGGTTTGAGTTTCAGTTAGATCTTTTTCTAGTTTCTTAAACACCTTGGGCCTCAGTTTCCCCACATGAAAAACAGGGAAATATCACTTGTGTAAGATTATGCTTTTCAAATATGACCACAATGACATCTCCCATTCTGCATGCTCTTCTATAGTGTGACTTGAAGATTCCTACTCCCAGTAGGTGAATCTTTGTCCCATCCCCTCCAATCAGATTATACTTATGACTGTTTTGAACAGTAGAGGACAACTGAGTAATGTTATACGACTTCTGATGCTGAAACAGAAATGGCCCTGACCTTTCTACCAGCTTCTCTTGGGATACTTGCTTGGAGGAAGGTAGTTGCCATGTGTGAAGTCCAACTGCTCTGTGACTGCTATAGTGAACTGACAGTCCTAGTGGGGATTCCAGCCTACATCTACTAGACTCAGTAGCCAAAATCTGCTGTCAGCCATGTGAGCAAACCATTTTGAATGTTCAATCTAGTTGAACCTTCAAATGACCAAATCCCCTGCTGACATCTGGCTACAGTGACATGAGAAACCTAAAGAACTAGTCAGTGAAGCCCTTTTTGAATTCCTGACCAGTTCAATCATGAGCATAATAAAAACATTTTTGTTTTACTCTAAATTTGGGGTCATTTGTTATGCAACAACAATAATCAGAATACATACTATAGAAAGACTAAAAGGTAAAGCAGATAGTACAGTGCTCACCAAAACAAACACAGCTAGTTAATCCTGAATTTCGAGAAAAGTGCTCATTTTTTTTATATTAAGACAATCATAATTTCTCATTATACCTGATTTAAATTCAACTTCAGAAACATGCATAATTGCTTCAGGTTAATTTTGGAGCCCTCATATTTTTCACTTTCATTCTCTTGCTCTCACATATACTCGTTTAATTTTTTTTAAAGATTTAAAAATAATTAACATATAGTGTGTTATTAGTTTCAGAGGTAGAGTTTGGTGATCCATCAGTTGCATAAATACCCAATGCTCATCACATCAAGTGCCCTCCTCATATACTCTTTTTTTAAAAAAATTTATTTGACAGAGAGAAAGCACAAATAGGCAGAGGGGCAGGCAGAGACAGAAAAAGGGGGAGGCAGGCTCCCCACTGAGCAGAGAGCCTGATGCAGGGCTCCATCCCAGGACCCTGGGATAATGACCTTAGCAGAAAGCAGAGGCATTAACCGACTGAGCCACCCAGGTGCCCCCTCCTCATACACTCTTAATTCTTTTCCTTCTCTAGGTCTTGGTCTTATCCATATAGACTGGCATCTAAATAAATTATTTTATCCTAAATAAATATGTATGTATTATATTTAGGTGGATACTATTATATAATAAATGTATGTGTGGCATTTTAAAACTTCTCCCAATGCAGATATGCATCTATTTATAAAATTCAATATTCACTTATGCCAAATATGTATGCTTCTATGTAACAAATGTATATAGACTATATGCTTAGAGCATGTAAATAAAGCCACATAATTTAAAAAATTGCACCTGATCACTTGACCTTCTAATATGTGAAGAACACATATAACTATTCCCTAAATAATGGTGGGGGTATTTCCTGCATAATGAATAAGGTAGGACTTATGTTTGGGAAGGACGTTCATTAATCAAAAATGACTATCATCTTAAATGCAATAATATGGCTATTTGCCTGCATACCACAGTACCTGAAAATAGTCATATCTCCTCTCTAAATAACATTCATGCAATGAAAACTTCTAAATGTTGGCATAAATCAAGGGGGCTTAGACCTAACTCAGTGTCCAGACAGAGTAATTTTCAATTTATTAGGTCCCTCTTCAGAAGCTGTTGTTCATCCTCTCCACATTTTTATATCTCCCATCACAGAACACATTATGTATAAAGAAAACTTTTATGTATTGCTGTGGATAGAAGGAAGGCAAGTTACACTTTTGGAGGACACACTGTATACCATGTATAACACTGTGTTGTTTCACATATCATTGATACTATTTAATTCTCCCACTATAGTTTTGTGAAGTGAGAAACACTTGGATATGTTTTTAGTAGTAGTACAAATAAGCAATAAGTAGTACAAATAAGTAGGATATGTGTTTAGTAGTAGTACAAATAAGCAATCATTCTCTTCATAGACCCATCAAATATTAGTCTTGAAAGAAATTTTAGAGATCATCTAGTCCAGTGATTTTAAACCAGTTTGGCCTCAGTACTGGCAATATATTTAACATATTTTTACTAATATCACTAACATATTATCACTAGTATCAGTAATGTTAATAACCAAAAGATCTGAGGAGAGTAGAGTTGGGATAGGAGCATGTGTAGTATGAAAAACAAAACAAAACAAATCATCCAGAATTTTCCACTACGCTCCTTTGGATGCATATTCCTTACCTCTCCCATCCTTTAACTGCCACCCCCATTTGAGAATCATGAGGTAGTTGAATATTCTTTCATTACAAATGAACAGTTACAATATTATGCCAACAGATGGGAAGTAATTTGGCCAAAGCACATACTGCAAGAGAGTGTTAGAGGCAGGTTTAGAACCCTTGTTATCTCCGTGTTCTTTCTTTTGGGACACTGCTTACTTCTCTTCCAAAATGTGCACTAATGTGGTTATTTTCAAAAATGCTGCATTTGAGAACTGATCAGGCCATTCTTATATAAGCAGAACTTATTGTGTCCAGAATGCAAATTATATGAGTGCAAGGGCCTCAATGGTCTTCATATTTTAGTCAATGTCCCATTTGCAAGATAAAGCCCAGAACACTGGTGTTGGAGTCATCATCTGTAATTCCAAGCAAATGAGAGAAACACCATGCATACTGATTACTCCCTCTGCAAAACTGAAGTTGATGGGGAATTTGGGATGGTCATAACCACGAAAGGAATTAAAATGATAACCTGAACTGCTATCTGAACATGAATCAAAGTATTCTACCACTTACAGAAATCGTTTAATGGGTGTCCACTCCCTCAGAGATGTATTCTTTTTGCTCATTTTGTTGATTGATTTTGGCCTGAATGTAGATGTGGGAAGCAGATATACTTTGATTCTGTAGCCTTTATTTGTATTCTTCTATTAATTCATTATAGCAGAACATTCAATATATTTTAATGCAGCCAGAATAGAAAACAAGCTCCTTCCAGTGGCTTATTTCACCTCTATAAATTGTTTTTATCAAATTAAATCACTGGACAACAAAACCATTTGAATTTCTGTGGTTCTCAAGGATCTTGGCATTCAACTTCAGGATAGATGCACCTTTTGCGAGGCAAAACCATGTTCACCTTTGAGTCAAATGAACTCTACTGTCACAACCTATATAGGTTCTTCATTCAAAGCAATTTAAAATAATTAGTCAACACATTCATCCTAGTTCTCCCAACAAGTCTGCTGGAAACTTACTGAAGAGTAGATGCTGTTCACTTACTTACTCAGGGATAGGAAATGCTTGCTTTCCCTATGGCTTTAGTCTTTAATTTGTTTCTGTGTCCTCATACTCCTAACCAATATCATTTACTAAACTCTAAGCTTGATCTCTACCCAGTGCAAAATACTACTCACTCTGAGCATTTGGCTCTACCTTCTTGCATATTATCCATCTCATCAATACTGACACTATTTGTCTTCTCCAACAAACACTCTTTCTTCCTTATAATTCTGATTAAGTTTCCCTTGGACTGTAACATTTTCTTGCCTATGACTTTCCACTTCTCATCTCTATCACCATCTTTTAGCATCCTTACTTAGAAAAAAAACACATTGTTTAAAACAATGCTCTCAGGTAAAGCTGCTTCTTCAGTTATTTCTCTGTTGCTCACAATTTGCAAACTTGCAAAGGCAATACTTTCCATTTAAAATTATGGCTACAGATTGCATTGACTTCACTCTATTTAACTGAAATCAAATAATGCAATATAGAAAGGAAGAGAGGGAATAAATAGAACTAGAATAGACCAGAGTAGACTAGAATCACAGGCCTGAAAGTGTGTGGGGGAAAATATCTTTTGTTTTTCCTTTAAATTCAATTGGAAAAAAAGAAGTATTAAAAAAAAAAAAGAACCACTTAGCTTCTGTGACTGTGGCCAGGTTAGAAGGTTTTAGCCAATTGTTGTTGAATATCATCTATAAGAGAAAAAGTTTTGTCTGTAGCACCAAAGGTGAGCCCTGGGGACCAACATGTTTTCCAGCAATATGGGACTAAGAAGAACTAAAAATGTATGCTGTGATGACACTATCATTTTGTTAAAGGATAAGTAAGTGAAACAGTGGGATTAGATGCTAGAAGCATGCATACTTTATTAAATAAAATTATTACTCCATTTAAAAATTCAATTGTGATTGCAAATAGCTTGAGAATAAAGAGTAAATTTGCATAAACTGTTTAAAAAGGGATTCAGATTCCAGGTTTTGTTCTGTCAAATTGAACTAACCAATGTGATGACTAATTAGGAATCCAGTGTGTTCATACTGTGGCCTCAGAAGAATTATAGCAATATATTTAACAATTAAAAAATAAATAGCGGGGCACCTGGGTGGCTCAGTGGGTTAAAGCCGCTGCCTTCGGCTCAGGTCATGATCCCAGGGTCGTGGGATCGAGCCCCGTATCGGTTACTCTGCTCAGTGGGGAGCCTGCTTCCTCCCCTCTCTCTCTGCCTGCCTCTCTACCTACTTGTGATCTGTCTGTCAAATAAATAAATAAAAATCTTTTAAAAAAATAAATAAATAGCGTTACAGGTAACTAAATACCACCTAATTGATTATGCTAGAGATGATTTGCTGTGGCACGTAAAGGTGGCTCATATTAACATGTGTGTAGAATTGCCTCATCATCTTTATTCGAAAGCAGTATCTTAACTGCAAGGCATCTCAAATACTGCATGGATTAAGTGCCATTGGTACTTAAATGTCAGCTAAATGCTGATAACCTATTCCTACATTCAAAAGTAACCCTGGGGGGCACCTGGGTGGCTCAGTGGGTTAAAGCCTCTGCCTTCGGCTCAGGTCATGATCCCAGGATTCTGGGATCAAGCCCCGGGTTCTGAGATGGAGCCCCGCATCGGGCTCTCTGCTCGGCAGCGAGCCTGCTTCCTTTCCTCTCTCTCTGCCTGCTTCTCTGCCTACTTGTGATCTCTGTCTGGTGTATAAACAAATAAAAATCTTAAAAAAAAAAAAGTAACCCTGGGTCACATTTGTTATGTTTCTTAGTCAACCCAAAATACCACATAACATTCCATTTGAAGTTTTCTTTCCATACCTTTCGGAGCTAAATGCAAGGTGACCAGAACTGAGAGATGTTGTTATCTATTCACAGAGTAGATGTGCCATTGTTTGCACAGACACACATTATGAGACACTATTCTCTTTTGTTTTGACCTGTCTCCTCCAACCCCTCACAGTTGGAGGCATTGATCCCTCTACCAACACAGTTCCTGAGCCAATCCTTCTGAGGGAAAGAATATCAAAAGAGCCACCACAAACTACCAAGTGGGACCTAGAGCTACGTGTTTGCCTTTAATTTAGCAGGCAGGTGCTTGTATACCTGTATGACCACCCTATTGGTGCACTCTCTGTGATGGCTATGGTTTTCCTCCAACTTTTTTGACAAGTCCTATAATTCCCACTGGACAATACTGAACCCTAGAGCCTGACCTCTAATTTGGTTCTTGTTATCCTCTGCCTCAAGTGGTGGATTCGGCATGCTATACCCTTGTTCTGCATTCTTTCCTCCATTGCTTAGCCACTAGCTAGGATCTCTCAGGGAAAGAACTGAAACCACAATATTTGCTAAAACCAGCTGAAAATGATCTCATCGCTTTGGACTTCATCCACTGGAGAGTCTGGCCATGATTCTCAGCATCTAGTCCTACACTGAGGCTCAACCCCTCTAAATTCCCTCCTAGCTACCTTTCCTTTTTCCCCCAGGAAGCACCACCACTAAACCTTATCCCCTACTTGACCAAACTAACCAAGAGATAATAACTACAGATATTAACAATACAACAGCATTCCCCACTCTCAACATTTTTAATAATAATGAACCTCAGGTAAAATAAAAATAGTTGACATGATTCTTCATGGATTGATCATGCGGTCAGTGTTTTCATAGGTAAAGAGTTGCATTTGGTCTACCCTGCACTGAGTCTGGTCACAACAAAACTTATTGAGAATGGAGGGTGAAAATCTTGATGTCTATGTGTAATACTCTGAACATGTTGGCCTCCCCTTCCTCCCAATCACTGCTTCTAATGCATTTTTATTCTGAGATACAATGCTTTGAAATAAACACTATGTTTAAAATATCTGCTTTGTAATTAGGTAGTCACATACATGTAGTTGAAAACAAGATCATAATACTACACTCGGAAACATATAATTTAAGCGAGTAAGAGGTTATGTATTCTAAGCAACCTTTGTTTCTTGAACAACTATTTTTAGTATGCAAATATACAGATGTGCACACTTGTTGCTTTCTAATGAATAAGTTGTGTCAGATCTATCAAGAACAGTGGGTGTTATTTTGTTATAATTTTAAAAAGAAATTTTCACTGCATCTTTTTTGTGTTTTATTTATATGAGGCTTCTTTTTTTTGGTTACAGAATCTACACATATCATCAACATGAATACTGTGATATTAAAAAAAACAAGACTCTTAAGCCGATATGGCAGCAAATGTCTAAGTAATACTTGATGTTTTTAACTAGAATATCCACTGATTAGGCCAGATATTCAGCTCAGCTAAACCAAAACAAAAATCTTACAGCTGATTATAAAAATTACTGTCAAATATTCATGTCTTACCCAAATTGGAAATGGTACAAGAATCCAATGTTCCTTGTTAGGTTATATTTCTTAGCAAGTTTACATCAATATCAATTATGTGCTAAGGTGTCAAGTGGCTTGTACAGGGTAACCTAACACCTTCATTAGTATATTGCAAATTCCATGATCTTGATATACACATGCCTATGAAATAAAATGCTAAATTGCAACCATTTAAATAGAACAAAAAATTGTACTTCTATGCAAATTTTTATGCATAACATTGACGTTTAATGAGCTATATGATGAAGTCATTATTTTGTTTATTTTCTAATGCTACTGTATGCATATGTAAAATACCTATATTTAGCTTTATATGTGTGGATTCATATTACATATAAAACATGTTAAATATTCACACATACATACATGAATATATATATTCTATACATATATACATATATGTTACATACATAATTTTGGAGGCACAAACTTTTGGTTATTTGAAGGTATACCACATATTTATGGGCATGTCACCTATTTTAGTTAATATAATTCTCATATAATTCTACGAGACCAAGGAGTACATTCTTTTTTTTTACCATCAGGAAAGCCAAGACACCAAAGCCCAGGATCTTTCCAAGGCATCATCCATCAGGAAACTCTATCAGTTATTTCAAATTTTACCATCGAACTAAGGGACCCCTCGTAAATTTGTTTTCATTGTAGAAACTCTGTAGTTGATTTGATGGACATTATCAGCCAAAGTAGATTTTTACTTAGGGGCACTCCTTAGTATAGGATTTATTAGGTGGTAGGTGAGATGGCCAGTGGAGAGAGGGTGATGAGTAGAGCAGAAATTATATAGGATAATGCATGCCTATTGCAAAAAATAAAAAGGAATGGGTAAGTATATAGGAGTCAGCATGAGAGGAAAACATCAGAACTGAGAGAAACTCTTTCTAGTAGAAAGGCAATGGAGATGAATAACCTTGTACCTCATGCTTTCGGGCTAAAAAGGGATTTAACTAATAGTATACCGCTAAACTTCCCCTAAAATACACATAATAACTAAAAAAAAACTCCATTAAAAAGAGTCTACTGTCTATTGTCCTGATTTAAGAGAACTTTCTATTAACTTCAAGACCCGCAGTACTGAGTTAAGACTCAAAATCAGGGGGAGACAAGATGGCGGGGAAGTAGGAGGAGGCGCCCTTTCAACCTGTACCCTAAAGTGAGCTGATTACCTACCAAAGAACTCCGATCGCCCATGAAATCAGCCTGAGATTAGAATTAAGTCCCCGGACCCAGGACAGCCTCCCCTGGTGCTGAGCCAGAGAGAGTGAGGCGGAGAAACCAGGTCTTGGTCCCTGAGCCACCAGCGCGCCGGGAACGCGCAGGGTCTGGCTCCTGTGAGGGGCTGGGAGCCTCGCCACACGGCAGAACGCGTGAACCCTCAGAGCCTGAGACACGCGCGCCCCTCACCCTCCCCTGGGAGAGGTGCGCGCAGGCACCAGCCGGTGCTCTTGGCCCCGGAAAGACCGGGCACTCCCAGCCCGGGCCAGCAGGAAAATCTCACTGTGCGATCATTGCTTGGAACCTCGCTGGTGGTCCGGAGCTGCCCAGACAGCCGCTGCGGCCATGGTTTTGGGGACAAGCAGGAGATCCTGCGTCCCCAGGGACCGTGACACAGAACCTGCTCTGCCAGCGGCCAAGAGGGAATTGATGGGCTCTGCAGCACCCACAGGGGAGCAGACTGAGGCTTCTCTCTGAGAGGGAGGTCGGGTGCAGTTTGCTTTCCTCTAAACCTCCAAAAACCATCAAAAGCTGTCAAGGCGAGAGAAAACAGATGAACAAACATAAAAACCTCCAGAGAACAAAAGCCTGAAAAAACCGGTTCCTCAGAGCCCACCCCCTTGAGGGGGGAGGGAGGACTTAACTCAGGGAACATCATTGACTGAAAATCCATGTGGCAGGCCCCTCCCCCAGGAAACCAACCAGGAAAGGGAAAAAAAAAAAAAAAAAAGACGACAAGAGAACCACCACCACTACTTCATAGATGCAACTTTTATTTTTAACTCGTTCCCACTATTCTGGTTCATTTTTTTTATATAGATAATTTTTTAACCTATTTACCCTCACAGCGAGCTGTCCAGTACATCAAATTCCGTAATAACCTCCTAACCTGAACTTTTTGATACATACACCCGTGTTTTTCTTTTGCTTTTCTATTTTTTTAATATTTTTTTAAATTTTAGTTTAGTTCAGTCTAGTTTATTCTTTTTTATTTTTATTTTCTAATATTTATATAGAATTAAACTTCAAGGTAATCCCCTTTCCCCAATCAATGCTACCCTTATAGGTAAACCAATTCTTAATCCCCCTTTATCTTGGGAAAGTTGAGTCCTTTAACAAAGATATCAAGATACACCCAGGAAGAATCAAAATAACCTTCCTCGCCCACACTGAGAATTTATAACCACTCTCCCATCTTTTTCTTCTGCCAGTGTTTCTGTGTTTTTGTGTTTGTCTTGATAGCATATAAATCTTATACCTGGTCAACACAATCACAAATATATTCATTCTTTTTTATTTTTTTTTTTTTATATTTTTTTTTTTTTTTTTTTTTTTTCCCCTTTCCTTATACTTTTTTTGCGGGGGGGGGAGTTAATTTTTTAAATTTATTTTCAGCGTAACAGTATTCCTTGTTTTTGCACCACACCGAGTGCTCCTTGCAATCCGTGCCCTCTCCAATACCCACCACCTGGTTCTCCCAACCTCCTACCCTCTGCCCCTTCAAAACCCTCATATTGTTTTTCAGAGTCCATAGTCTCCCATGGTTCACCTCCCCTCCCAATTTTCCTCAACTCCCTTCTCCTCTCCATCTCCCCTTGTCCTCCATGCTATTTGTTATGCTCCACAAATCAGTGAAACCATATGATAATTGACTTTCTCTGTTTGACTTATTTCACTCAGCAT